>NC_133319.1:12492721-12501458 GCF_012295235.1 Primulina huaijiensis
GATTTATAACAAGTTTTTTGAAAAATTTATTTTTATTATTTATAATAACATTATATTATATAGTAAATATATAAACAATAAATAAATAAACAATAAAATAAATATTATTACTTTTGTTACTTTTTTCTTCTGTTTTGGAGCTTGGAAAAATATGGAGGACTTTTAGAGTTTCGTGCTGATAACGTGTTGTGAAAAAGTAAAAATTTACTGTAAAAAGTAAAAATTTCAAACTCTCAAAATTATCACACTACACACTTTATAATATTTTTCTCTCAACTCAATTGTAATTTTCTTCACAAATGAGAGATCTATTTATAGAAAATTTTTACAAATAATCCAAAAATAAATTACATCATTACCTTCATCATCACACACAAATTTCAATATTCAACACCTAATTTTACCTAATTTTCAACATTCAAATATTCAATACACACATTTTAAATATTATTTTTCAACAGTAACAATATAAAAATAATTAATTATATCAAGTGTCAATTATTTTCACGATTGTATATTTAAAAAAAAAAACAAAAATTAATACATGAAATTTTAATTAAGAAAAATCAAAGTTGGATACATTTTTGGATCTGTTTTGGAGATGGGACATATTTTCAATGTGTTTTGTCCTATCCAAATTTCAATTGACTCAAATAAAAGAGGTATTTTATTTTTATGTTTTTTGTCTACTATATAAATTTAAATTTAGATCCCTATGATTGTGATTCAAAATAGTTCATACTCAATTAAATTTACTATTTGAAATTTTATATAGTATTTTCACCCAATACTATTTTATTTATTTTCCAACACCTTTTAATTAATATTATTCCAAATATTCCAATTTTAATCACAACATGCATATTATTTTTAATTTAATTCGGAATTTATTAATTAAAAAAATTGTTTGTATTCTTTAATTAAAAATACCTCAAAATCTGCATCATTATTTAAACTTACATCAATAGAATTATTTATACTTTTATATGACCAAAATTTAAAAACGAAATTTATAAGATAATAAAATATGATTCGAAAACTGTATATAAACCATCGATCGAGACACACACATTACATGTGTAATGCAATATTGGATATTTGAAACGTCTCTTAATCATTTAAGGATTTAGTTTCATTTTTTATTATTGCTGAATTATTAAAAACAACAAATTAGCAATGTCATAGTTATGTTATTACATTAATAACAATGTAGTGACATTTAGCGAAATTCTTGCAGTAGTTTATATTTTGTTATGTCATATCAATTTTTTATAGCACACTCTAATAGATTGCTCCATTTATTTTGTATGTTTATATATGTTGTAATTGGATATGATTCGATAAAATGAATATTTTGTTATTACGCTACAACATATAGGGTTTAACTTATACATAAAATGTCTAAAAATAAATACAACTTTATTTTTTTTTTTTCAATTTATTAGTTGAATGTAGAAGACAAATTTGAGGTTTTATATTCAATAAATTTTAGTTTGATGATATTCTTATATTTTTTGGACAATATTTTGACTATTTGTTTAATTCTTTTACATTGAAGTTTATAATTATTTCACATGAAATGATATTACGGCTTCAAAAGAAACAATGATTTTTTATGATCAAAACTTATATCATGTAAGGTAACAAATTGAGTTTGACATATTTATTTAAGTTTTGAAATCCATTGCCTTTCATTATTCAAGTACAAAATGTTTTGGTGTCATGGTGTTGTAATATCATGAATGTTTAATATATTAGCCTCATATATTCATGACACACGCAACGCGTGTGCTTCGGTGGCTAGTTTGTTATAAAGATTATGGTGTGTTGAGTCTTTAGACTCACTAGGTGTGATGGATGCAGGTGAGGTTGAGGGAGGTCTTGACGGATGATTTGACTGGACTGATGGCGCACACAACCCGAAGACCAGCGCTTCTAATTTTTCCGCATTTATGATTTATGCTTTATGATTTACGTTAAAGATTTTTAAGACTATTTATTTATGCTTTTTGAGATATTTTTGAGAGGTTTAGTATGGGCTATACTTTTTAAACTTATTGCTTTTTAGGTTTGGTAAGACAGTTGACGATATCATATTTATGACTACTTCACTTGATTTTAAAATGCTAGTTGGATGATGTGTTATTTTTAAAGGAGAAAATATTTTATACAAATATTTTTGTGGTAAATGTACATGGCCGAAAATTGAGTGGTTTTAAAAAAAATTCTAGTACTTTTAAGGCAATAAAAAGGGCAGACGTTTCATGAATAAACCATTACAAACATAACCTTTACCAACAAACATTCCACTTTTCGACAAAACAACCTTATCTGACTCAAAGACAATACAGAAACCATGTTGGTTAAAAAGCGACCCGTACACCAAGTTCTTGCGGATGTGCACATTGTTCAGAGTCAGTTCTTTCCCATATGTCATCTTAAGAACAACTTTTCCTTGACCCTTGATTTCAGAAGTAGCAGAATTTCTCATGAATAGCTTTTTCCCATTCTCATATTCCTCAAGAGTAGCAAACATCTCCTTGTCCGAGAAAACATGGCGAGTGGCACCCGTGTCAATCCACCACTCCCTTGGGTTCGAACCCACTAGATTAACTTCTGATATTACAGCACAGAGATTCATATTCGAAACCTCCTGAGAAATGTTCTCTACTACATTCACCTCCCGGTTTCTCTTCGGTTTCTTACATTCAGAGGACTTGTGACCTATACCATCATAATTGTAGCATTTTCTAGAGAACTTTTTCTTCGAAATGCCTCCCTTGGGTCCCATATTCAACCTTTTGTTGGAGGTGGAAAAGGTTCTCTTTTTCGAGCTTTGACCATGCTCGAAAACATTTGCCTTAGCAGCAACAGGAGAAAACTATCGTCTTTCCGAACTCTTGTTGTCTTCCTCGATGCGAAGTCGAACAATGAGCTCTTCAAACATTCATCTCATTGCGCTTGTGCTTCAAATAATTTTTGAAATCCTTCCAAGCTGGTGGTAGCTTCTCAACAATAGCAGCCACTGGGAATGATTCGCTCAAAGTCATCCCCTCACCGTGAATTTCGTGAAAAATCACTTGGAGTTCTTGAACTTAGCTGATAATCGGCTTTGAATCCACCATTTTAAAGTCCAGAAAGCGGCCAACAAGAAACTTCTTGAACCTGACATCCTCGGTTTTGTACTCTCTGTCAAGGGATTCTCATAGCTCTTTAGCCGTTTTCTTTTCGCAAAACACGTTGTAGAGCGAATCGGTCAATCCGTTTAATACATAGTTTCGACATAAGAAACCAAAATGATTTCATTTTTCCACCGCACTCACCCTCTTTGAGTTTAGGAGCATCCTCAAACATGAATCTGGTCAAGTTCAGCATCGTCAAGTAGAACAGCATCTTCTGCTACCACCTATGAAGTCCACACCAGTGAACTTTTCAGGAGCAGCATGTGGGGTAACACGAGGGACAACTTCAGGCGGCACATGAGGGACAACATGACCAGTATCCCTTTGCACGCTGGTATCAGTAGCCATATCTGAAACACACCACGTAATGAGTAATATGTTTTAAGATTGTTACACAATATATCGAATGATATAGTACAAAAAGCTTGCGAGAAAGAAAATCAATGAACAGTATAGTAAAGGAAACAGTAGTGAAAAGCTTGAAATTATCCAAACTGAGGCTTATACGAAGTACAGTGTCCTTAAAACAGATTCGTCCCTTCCGATATGTGCTTCGAGGATGTACTTGGACGTCTGTTTCCCAAGATACAACGGAACAAATAGCAATAACCTAGCACGATGCACAACAACGACGAACTAAAAGGTACCTTAAGTTTATCACGAGGGCAGAAGAACAGCAGCCAGAGGAAGCAGTAGTAGCCGAGACAACAAAGAAGAGTGCTGAAGGAACGAGAATGCAGGAGAGTGTGTTAGGTACATCTGAAGGACTTGAGACTGCCTCTATATATTGGCACTCGGGTTCCATATGGACAGTCACTGCTGGCCATCCGAAAGGCCAAAGATCAATCCAGCTAGAGCACCAAAGGTCAGTACAGCTGGAGCACCAATAGACAGGCCACATGGAGAGTCAGGCAGATGGAAGGTCATCCATTATAGAATTTTCAAAAATAAAAAATAGCAAAAGTCAGGTGAACCTTGGTGGGAAATTTTGCCTTGATCGGTCCGACATTCGACGCACTCAGGTCGTGCTCGTACGCTTGAACACAAGTCAAGCCTTTTTCTATTGTAAATCGGGCCCAAGATTTGCACCTCCCCTGCGCGAGAGAGTGCCTCTTGACCAATCTTTCTTACACATTCACAAAGTATAACTCAATATAAGCTCACCAATGCTATGATTATTTTCTTATGTGGGACATTTATCACGTACCATCCACTTATCTAGGCCTTGCTTGTCCAATTTCTCTTTCAAAAAGAACAAGCCCAATAGGCCAAATGCTCTAAGTCCAACATATATTGCATAAAATATTTAGCTTTTATTAAATCTTGAGAAGAAGAAAGTGAGTTTTCAAGAGACAAAAATCCACATTGTGAAATGAGTTCAGATAAAATAGATTTGAAAATGAGTGGTACTTATTGAACAAAAATTCACTAACATTATTCAATATTAGGCACCAAGAGAGTCAAAAGATAGAGCCAAACATGGTTCTCACTTCATAAAATCGTGGAGCCAAAACCAGAACCGTATCTTAAAAACTAGAGGAAAAAAAAACCAGACTTACGATTCGGTTATGATTTCTTACGTTTAGAAAATAAAATTGAAATCGAAAATTAATCTAAAAATTTAAGATTTTGTAATATACATAAACACTTTTAAGTTATATAATTTAATCTCTATAAATTAAATCTATTAGGATCGGTTAGAGACAAGAATTGAACTACAATAGCTAGGTTCTTGAAATATTGAACACCGAAAAATTAAATCAAGTTTCGTTTTCAAACCAAGCAGAAGACAATCAAAATAATTATTCTGAAAATGTCTAAATATTTTGTAAAACATTTAAATGATATATAAATTGAATGTATAAAACCAGTTTGGTTGAAGAATTTTATCAAACACTTTGATTGCAACATTTCGTATTTTAAGAAACACATAAAATGCTTCAATAAATCCAATAAAAAATAACAATAAGTAAATTTGATATGGTAAAGATGCACAAATGTGTTTATGAAAATTCGAAAGTCAAATCCTTTTATATCTCTCCTTCTTCTGTTTTCGAAAAGATTCCACTAAAACACTTTGACTTTACAACACTCGTAAATATCCATTTCATTAGGACTTAACAACTACCTACTGAACTCCTAGCACACTCTCAACTCTAGTTGGGACAACAAATTTCACAACCAACTAAACATTCTTTAATCTCTTTATGAAAAGACTATCACTCAACTATTCTATCAAGTTCATCTTCCTTTTGTGAGTGATTTGAATGTGAAGATTGAATATAGTAAAGTGCAAATCTCTCAATTGTAACCTCAAACAAGTGGATAGCTCTCAATCAATTGATATATTTATTAAGATTCTCCTACGTACTTCAATCTTTCAATGAATGCTTCTAGATATTGTTTGTTGGGTTGAGTTGTTCTTCCCTCGTTCTCTTTCTTTATTTTTTCGGATATGATCTTCAAATGGTTGTGTTTATGGCCTCCAAAATTATATGAAAATTAGAAACAAGTGACATTTTGAAAATGTTCTCTATTATTTTCTGACATCGAAACGGTCACATTCGCGTTGAAGGCCATTTTCTGAGATCGAGTTCATTTTACGTCACCCCCTCTTCTTCACGGAAGGCTTGCATTAAAAGATTTTGGTAATTACAAGCATTTTGAAATCACACACTTCAGCATGACTTAAATACAGTTTGACTGAAAATTTTAGTAAAAACGCTTATCTAAAAAATTTTGAGAAGTAAGACTTCTTACTTTCAATTTCAAATAGCACTGAAAACTTCTAAGAACGAATGTGATCCTTGAGCTGATCAGATAATGATTTATCAGGATGTGCTGATTTTTCAGTTGATTCAGGTCAATTGATCAATTGGAAGCGGTAACCTGTTCCAAATATTTGTTCATGAATATGGATTCCTTGTTACCAAGTCATTGTCTTTCCTGATATATGCAGAATTCTGGCTGCAGCTCTGAACCTTAATCACTGATTGGTAAATATGGAAAGCTTTATCAGTTGACTTTGATATTTAATCACTGATCAGACTGATTTACCAGAAAGTAAAAAGATTTTATTCTGATTGATAGACTATTGGTAGATCTAAATCAATCGACTCAAAATCAGTTTAGCTAACGATATCCTTCACACTTGATTTATCAATTAAGTTTGTAACCAGTTAGATTTCTGAGTTCATTTTACCTCTAGAATTTAGTTTGATAAGGTGTTTTTTTTCCAATCACCAAAACTAAATGTTCCAACAATATATAATTACATTTTGATTATATGTATGTTGTTGGTTAGATTTTAAATTTTGTTAAATATATATTTTTTTATATACAAATTTAAGATTTTTAGAATCCAAAAAAATATTGTATTATATTATTATTTTATATAGTATAATTATATTCCGGTTCGAACGTCCAGTGGAACAATTATTTTAAGGTAGACTGATTTGATCACCAATTCGGTTATGAAAGCATTGCTGCTAAGCTGAATCAAGCGGAGATCTGCTAAAACAAGAGGAGGTCAATTGTGTTGAATTTGCTTTGCTGAATTTTCTTATATGCTGAATTTTCACGTTATGCTGAATTCGAGTTTCATATTCTCAAAACTTCCAAATTCTGATTTAAGTGGTTCGGTTTTAGTTTCACATTTCATTGGAATTGTTATGAAACTGTTGTCAGAGCTATTGAGAGGGAGTCTCTATGTTTCTAAATTTTTCATTAGGAATAAATAAATTAAAATAATTTCATTTGATATATAAAAACACATGAAAATTTTAGACAATTTATGAATGTATATAACTACTTCAAAGTATGTGTATATGAGGTGAAGAATACATCAAATTCATGATGTGAGTCTTCGAACAATAGTTCGAGATTAGACAAATTAAGAACATGACTTTATGAGTAACAAATATGGAAATAATATATAAAAAAAAATCAATGGTCACCAAAAATATTGAAACTAACGAAACAATTGATAAATCGTTGTAGATTTTAAATAAGTCAAAATTCAAACAAAATGATATAATCCAACATCTAAGTTGATAACAATGAAACAAAAGAAGATCTAAAATAAAACGATGAAAAGATATTATATATAGAAAATCATTGATGAAAATTTGACAATGAATATGATGAAAATATATTTTAATATCATGAAAAAATGATAGATAAAAATAAAAAAAAATGGTATCTGAGGCTTGAAAATAGTTTTGGTTGATGATTTAACACTGTTTATTCAAATGAATATTTTCAGTATAAAAGAAACTGTTAAAAACAGTTTAAATGAAGAATATGATTTACCTGAAAATTTAGATTTATTAAATAAATGGACTATTCCTAAAATAGAATCTAAAATGATCTATAAATTAGGAACATTTGAAAAAATTGGTTTAAAACAGGTAGTAAAAACTACAGAATCATCAGTACCTCTTCATAATGAAGAAATGGTTATTAGACTATTGAATAATAAAGATATTTTGCCTTATAGGAAAAATTACAGATTTATTCATATAGGTTTAATACAAATTGCTTTTAGACCTTTAACATTAGAAGGTTTGCCAGAAAGCTTTATAGCAGCTTTAAGAGATGGTAGAAATTTGAATTGGAAACAGTCCCTTATGGGAATAATTCAATCTAGTTTGGCTCATGGTGCAGTATATTTTGATGTTTATCCAAATTTATCTTTATCTTTGTCTGATATAAATNGTAATAAAGATATTTTGCCTTATAGGAAAAATTACAGATTTATTCATATAGGTTTAATACAAATTGCTTTTAGACCTTTAACTTTAGAAGGTTTACCAGAAAGCTTTATAGCAGCTTTAAGAGATGGTAGAAATTTGAATTGGAAACAATCCCTTATGGGAATAATTCAATCTAGTCTGGCTCATGGTCCAGTATATTTTGATGTTTATCCAAATTTATCTTTATCTTTGTCTGATATAAATATCTTAGACTCTTTAACATTAAATGTTAAAACTCATGGTTATAATTATACTCCTGGTACAGAAGTTATATGTATCTGTTATCGTATTTATTATAAACCATTGTTTACACTGAATCCTATGTGTAAAAGAATTGATAAAAAATTAAATGAAACAATTCTAATAGAAACTAATTTTAATAGATCTAATATTACAACCCGTAGATCTATAAAATGGGAAGAAATAGAATTTCCAGAAAATTGGATAATTGAACAAGCTGTTCCTAGAAATCCTATAATAAATAGGGATTTACAGCAAGTTATTCAAAATAATGAAGGATATGTTCAAATAAAATTTAATAATGAACAAAGAAGATTATTACCCTCTTCTGTTTATGCTAGATCAAGATCTAGTCATTCTTTTATTTCACCTCTATATTATATGGTGGATATTCCACAAACTTCTAGAGCTTCAACTTCTCAAATAAGAGAAGAAGTAGAATCTTCAGCAGAAGATTTAATTATTAATCAAAATAATATTGTTCATCAATGTAACTTTCAAAAAGTTAAAGAAACTGATACTGTTTCAGAAATGAATTTTACTATTTAATGGATAGTAAAC
>NC_133319.1:12502346-12519362 GCF_012295235.1 Primulina huaijiensis
AAAGCTTTTACGTATGATTTTCAGATATGCACGTAGTTATAATTATTCTTGATACGATATTCACTATTGCGCTTTATGATACTTTATTTTTACGTTGCATGCGATTTTATGATATATATTACTTGTTATTCACGATATATACATGTTGAGTCTTTAGACTCACTAGACTTGATTGTTGTAGGTATTGATGAGGTCGAGACCGCGGGCGGAGACCAGTGAGCGATCTTGGGACAGCAGTAGTAAACCCGAGGACCTCACGTTTTAGTTTATGCACCTTTTATCGTTCAAACTAAATTTTATTATGTTGGATTATTTTAAATTATTGTTGGAAAAACAATGTTGACTTCCGCTGTTATTTTAAAGTTAAAATTATTTACATGCTTATTTTATAAATGAAGAAAGATAATTATTTATTTAGAAAAATTTTAATATTTCCGCTAAAATATGAATACGAAATACGAGTCTTTACATAATGAGTTAACTTTAATTATATATGGATTAAAAACAGAAAAATTAAAAATTAAGAAATATATAAAAATTGATAAGGTTGATTTTAAAATTAAGGGTTGATTAGAATTAGAATTATGATTGATTTAAAATTAAAAATTAAAAAATATATAAAAATTGATAAAAAAAAAATAAAAATTTATTAAATAATATTATTTATTATCGGTTAATTCGGTTAATCGATTTCAAAATTTTGAAAACCGTAACCGAACCGATGTAATCAAATTTTTTTAATTGAAAAATCGAATTTCCGAAATAACTGAACCGAATTTCCGAATTGGCTCGGTTCGGTCAGTTAATTCGGTTTAACCGAAATGTTGCTCACCCCTAGTCATCACTGATAGTACAATGGAGATACTCAAAGCAAACACAGTAGTCGCAGTATCTGATAGTGCTCCCTAGATGATGGAGAAGCACCCGTCTGAAAGGACGACCGAGGATAAAAAGAAGGTCAACCACGATAATGTGGCCAAAGACATTTTGTACAAAACCCTATATAAGAACATGTTAAGCAAGATAAAGATCTGTACAAAAACCAATGATATATGGGAGAAGCTGACTCAACTTTGCGAGGACAATGATCAAACCAAAGAGAATAAATTGGCTGTTGTAATCCAGAAGTTTGATAATGCCAAGATGAAGCCCGACGAAATTCTTAATAAATTCGATGATCGATTTAGAAATATCATTAATAAACTAACTTTTTTTAGTAAAGAGTATTTTAATCCTGATATTTCTTTGAAGGTCATGAGAGCACTTTCTAGATAATGAGATGTCAAAACGATGGCCATAAGAGAGTCCAAGGATCTTAAAGCCACGAGTTTGAGCTGAGAATCTGAACAGAAGAAGAGCCATCAATTCTTCAACCTGCCACCACTACATCAAATCGAACCATCAGCGAAGAAGGTTCTAGCAGAAATCTGCTGTCAGTTTAACTCTTATTGTAGAAAAGACCAAGACGATGATAATAAAGCTTGCTTTAACTATAGAAAGCAAGGACATATAATTGCAGATTGCAATAGGCTAAAGAAAGATAATAAGAAGCAATTTGAGAAGAGACGATCCAAATATGAGAAATTCAATAATAAGAAAAAAGACCAGAAAGTGATCCAAATATGAGAAATTCAATAATAAGAAAAAAGACCAGAAAGTACTCGTTGCTGAGGAAATCAAGAGCAAATGGGCTGATTCAGACTCAGAACAATCAAGTTCATAGACATCTACCATCGAGAGTGATAATGAGAAGGTCCATTTTATTATGGCAGATTTGAGCCGGAGACTTCAGATTCTAATCTGGAAACTTCCAATGACATGGTATATAATTTTAACTCAGATGAATTTACACGTGATGATCTTGTCACGGAACTGCATGTTATGGTAGATGAGTTTAAGAAACTCTCAAAATTATTTTATGAAGCTAAAACAGAATTAAACGGCTAACATATAAGTCAACCAAATCTAGTTGTTCACAACGAGATGAGGTTAACAGTATGAAAGCAAAAACCAATATGCTAGTGGCTGAAAATGATGATATGATGAAAGTGTTTCAAGTAACTTTAAATGAAAATAAATGATTGACACTTGTCAATTCTTGGAACAAATCTTTTGTCTTTATTGAGAAGATGCATGAGTTACAAAAATCAGTCGGTGATAGAATTGGGCTAACGTTGGACAACAATGAGTGTAGTGCTTCTAAAGTAAAAACTCAATAGTGTCTAGACAAAGGTAAATATAAAATGATAATTTTTTTCAAGTCTAGTATGATATATGAACATGCCAAGCCCGGAGTTGAACCTAGCTAGAATGCAAATTTGATAACATAGGCAAGCATCATAGGATAGGCTATATTGAACCTGAGAGTTCTAAGTCCAACAAGACATGGTTAAAATGCAGACAAAGCCAAGCAAGTTATAACGACTCGAACTAGTCTTGTAGAAAGAAAAGTCCAACATCAAGGGAACATCACCTAGCTATTATCAAAATTGTAGACTGTTCTAAAGAGATACATACTGAATGGGAAGAACGAATGACCTAAACAACATCTGGCGAAAGTAAGAACACATCACACAACTTCACCAATTATGCAAAAGATCGTACTCTTTTGGACACCCACACGAGCAAGTCAGTTAGTCTAATTCAAGTATGGGTCCTGAAAGGGTTAATCCGTTCAGGACCCAACTAGTTTTGGGTATCAAGAATTTGATTTTTTGATTGCAGGTGTCAAAGAACAACATTATCAAGGAATCAATCTAGGTTCTGGATAGTGGGTGCTCGAGAAATATGACTACAGACATCAAGATGTTATCGATGTCTACAAAGGACCAAAATGACATAAGTTTTGGTTCAATTAAAGTGACTTAAGTCAGACTACTTTTCAGAAGCTATGAGCTACAAAACAATGATGCAAATGTGACATTTAGTAACATTTTTTTTACTGAAACGACCCTACTTCTAAATTCATTTAATTTACACTAGTTTTTTTTCCCAAAACATGCATATTTAATTTATCATAAATAAACTAGCATAAATAATCAATAAATGAATTCCATAATATCCAAAATCATTCATGCGAAATAAGTAAATAAAGCAATAAAAGTCTAAAATTCAACTCAATAAATTCTAGCATCTTAAAAGTCTATAAATAAAAGCGAAAATCCATAAAATTATCAAAAGTCTTTAACATATGCGGAATTTCTAGGTCCTCGGGTATGCACTGTGCCTCACGGATTATTCGATTGTCCGCACCTCACAACTCAACATCGTCATCACCTGCAACCATTCAAACATAGTGAGTCTAATGACTCAGCATGCTCAATGTAATGCCCGAGATTTTAGTACTGTAGTCAAACATTGATTAATTGACAAAATTGAGATTTCAGGAGTTAAAATAAGACGTGAAAGGAGAAGCCGGGAGTCGGTGTATTATAAGCCAAGATGTTGGACAGAACATCCGGCGCCCGAGCGGTAGTTTTTGACCGCCCGAGCGCCGATGTTTAACAAGAGGAATACCTGGACAGAAGGTTCGGCGCCCGAGCGGTAGTTTGTGACCGCCCGAGCGCCAATGTTCAATAAGGATATGTCTCGGACAGAACATCACGTGCCCGAGCGGTAGATTGCAACCGCCCGAGCGCCGCCTGAAATATGTGAAAAGAGGACACGTAGCTTAGACATGCAACTTGATATATATAAAGTTTGATTTCCGTCATTTCCTCCCAGCAAAAGAAACGATAAGAGCTCCTGGGAAACCACGAGAAATCCTTACGCCTTTATATTTTGATCCGCCCGTTAGATTTTGAATTCGACTTCAGTACTGTGTTCCTATCGACGCAGGCTCCAACTGGACGTAAGTTTTGTTACGTTTTGACATGATTTGAAATTATGATATTGTCAAAATCAGATATGATTGATATATGATGTTCTTGACATATTAGACATCGTAAAATCGAAGTCAGATTGAGAAACGGATTGATTATGGAATTGTTATAATTTTTCAGAGTATATTGATTGATATTGGACAGATTTGGATTATTGATTGATTTCAGATTGTATTGGATATGGGTTATGATTGGTAATTGATATCTGTTGATATGGTATTTACGGGGATATTGAGATTGTGTCGTTATGCCGATGATTTGAATTAAAAGCAGATTAATCAGATTCAGTATTGAATTGAGAATGGAAGGTTGATATTATTATTCTCGATATGTCCTTTCAGATTTATAGAGACAATCTTGAGTTCAGAACTTCCGTTTCTTCATACCGAGACTACAAACGAAAGGTATAAGTCAATGTGGTATTGGGAGATCGACACAAGTAGGATATACTTGTGTTTCCCTAAATCACATACTATTTGTTATTATTTGCATTGATTTGATTTGATATGCTTGTTCTATTGATGTATAGAGAGCATGTGTTAGACGAATATTAGATGAGTGATCTTGTGACAGAAGTACCTGATAGTGGCGGGATCGCCACGGGCACATTGCACGATGTCACAAGATAGTGTATTGGCGATAGTGCCACAGTCTGTGACGGATAGGTCAAGACACTGGATGTTTGGTTATATCGACGTGGATAGAATCGGAGTTTCTTCTATTACTGTTGGTCGATATAGGAATACCAACGTCTGGAAACCGGGATCCCTAGACTAGGATTGAGTCTAGTCTGAATTGTAAAGTTACGAGCATTGTCGACAGTCTGATATTGATTATGTTTCAGATTTTGATACATATTGCTGTTATCTGTTACATGCTTTATATTTGTTTATATAATTGCATGTTTTGTTGATTTATACTTGGATATATTCTCACCGGCGTTATCCGGCTGTTGTCGTGTTTGTATGTGTGCATGACAACAGGTGGGACAGGTTCAGGGTCAAGGAGATGAAGAAAGAGATCGTGATTAGAGTGGAGACTACGGACTTGATCTGAGATAGGGTTGAACACTTGATATTTAGTAGTTGAACCTTAGTTTGTAAATGATTGTATATAGTATAAGACTTGTACTTTACTTTTATACTGATATGTATAGTAGAGTGATTCCATTACGTTCCGCATTTGATATTATATTGAAAAAAAAATAATGTTAGACCCTGTTTATTATACTAATTGATTAATTAGTCCCAATGACGATTAAGAACATGATTAGCGCCCGGGTCCCCACACTCAAGCCTCATATAGCAAGTACGTAAATATACAATTACATGCATAAAAATTACTTTTACTAAAAATAGTCTTTCTCATGCAACATAAAATCTTCAAAAATATGAAACTTTTTAAACCATGCTTACATACGAAAATTTTCCATTTAAAATTATCATTTTTAGGTGAAGTCTGATCCTCTAAAGCGTTGGAACATTTCATGTTCGCAATCTTAATTTTGATGTTAACAAAACTTGTTATTGTGTTTCTAACATATTTATTCAAGTGTGAAGTTATTAAAACAAGAAGCAAACTGAAATTGAATTTAGCCAAAATGAATTTCTGGCGAGCTTTGGTGTTTTGATGATATCTCTCAGCTAGATGATTCAAATGACAATCCGCCAACTGAAATGATCAAAACATTCAATTTGAAACAAGTCGTATTTCACGTCAGTTGAGAAAAATCGGATGTTATCTAGGTCAAACTGATCGTAGCTGATCGCACGAAGACAACAATCAGTTGAGTTTGAGCAGCTGCGGTATTTTGGTCATATCTCTCAGCTCGGTTATTGAAATGAAGCGATTTAGTATGCGTTGAAAAGATAAGATGATGATCTATAAATCATATTCAAAAGTCAAAGTCTAAATCAAAGATTAAAATGTCGATAAATGACAATGAACATATTAGTTTTGCACAAATTGAAATCAGCCAGGCTGATTTCAGCACACTAGCTGAAACTGAACTGAACCAGCAGCTGACCAACTGAACTGAACCAGGTCAGCTGAACTGAAATGAACCAACTGCTGATCAATTGAACTGAACTGAACCAGCTGCTGATCAACTGAACTGAAATGAACCAGCAGCTAACCAACTGAACTGAACCAGCTGCTGACTAACTCAACTGAACTGAACTAACAGCTGACCAACTGAACTGAATTGAACCAACTGCTGACCAACTGAATCAGTTGAACTGAACCAGACCAGCTGAAACTGAACCGAACCAGTTGAACTAAACCAGACCAACTGAACTGAACCAGACACATTGAACTGAATGACAAGTTGAGTTGACCAGAGTTGACTAGCAAGGCGAATTTGACCATTGCGATTTCAGAAACAGTACAGAAACTTTTCAAACAGTCATATTCTTGTATCTAACGTATATATCATTGTTGGGGCTTATAAATACAACATCTAAAAGATCAAACAAGAGCTTTTGAAGAGGATTCAAAGCATAGGCAGTTAGCATGAATATATCAGCTAGTTGTGAGCACATGCCCTTGTGTGAGGATACATTTGATATGTACACTGTAAAAGAAAAATTCCTCACACACAATCACTCACACTTATACAAGAGAGTTGAACTTCAAAGATTAGTTGAGTGAGTCTTGCACAAAGATAATAAACTTGTGTATGTAGTCTTTGCATATGAGACATTAAACAATATGCTGATTGTGAGGTGCTGCCTACAATCTTGAGTGCTAGGAGTTTAGTTAGGCAGTAGTGTAAGTCCTAGGTGAATGGATTTGTACAAGGAGTTATATAAATCAAAGTCTTCTAGAGAATCCTTCTCAAGGGGAAGAAGGGGGTGAAGTAGGAGTATTTGAAGTCTCCGAACATCCATAAACAAATTCGTGTCTATTTATTTATTGCATTTACTTATTATTTTATTATTTTTAAAGATGCATTGTTGAAGCATTTTATGTGTTCTTCAAATACCAAAATATTGCATACAAAGTGTTTGATAAAATATTTCAACAAAAATATTTTTACTCATTCAACTTGTATATATTTTAAATACTTTACAAAATTTTTAATTGATTTCTACGAAGGATTATTTCGAGTGTCTTCCGCTTGATTTATAATCAAACTCGATTTAATTAATCGGTGTTCAATATTTCAAGAACTGAGCTATTGTAGGTCAACGATTTTCCCCCAAACCGATCCTATCAAGTGGTATCAGAGCGGGTTGTTCTTGAAAGAACATTGAAATTGATTTTGATATTTAAAATTCGAAATTTCAGATTTTTTAAACATATATATGCAAAACTGAATTTTCGTGCAGCTAATTGCAGCGACGGTAGGAAAAATGGCATATCTCCTTGCTCAAGTGTCCAAATGACAAACCGCTTTTTGCGTTGCAAACTAGATTCATAGAGGTTTACAGTGGTATAAAATTTGCAGCCTATTTATGCCCGAGAAAAAGCAGTTTATTCGTTGAAATCAGAACATATGTGCTATAGCAGAAAATGAGCCATGGAGAAAATTAGTTAGTTATCCTTCTTCTTTTATAATTTACAAAATTTCAAAAATATAGGGAGAGAATTCATTATAATTGGAGATATTATTTTTAAATATTGAGGGGGAGAAAATTTTGCTTAAAATGTTTTGAAAATATGACTTTTTGATTCACACAAAAATGAGGAGAAATATGTTAGTTGAATCGATTGTTTATCCAAGTTTTGTGATCATCCAAAAGGGGGAGATTGTTGGAACATTTCATGTTCGCAATCTTGATTTTGATGTTCACAAAACTTATTATTGCGTTTCTAATATATTTACTCAAGTGTGAAGTTATTAAAAAAAGAAGCAAACTGAAACTGAATTTCTGGCGAGCTTTGGTTTTTTTATGATATCTCCCAGCTGGATAATTCAAATGACAATCCGCCAATTGAACTGATTAGAAAACTCAATTTGTAACAAGTCATATTTCATGCCAGTTGGGCAAAATCGGATGTTATCTGATCGTAACTGATCACACGAAGATAGCAATCAGTTGGGCTTAAGCAGTTGCAGTATTTTGATCATACCTCTCAACTCAGTTATTCAAATGAAGAGATTCCATATGCGTTGGAAAGATAAGACGATGATCTACAAGTCATCTTCAAAATTCAAAGTCTGAATCGAAGCTTAAGATGCTGATAAATGACGATGAATCTACTAGTTTTGTACAAACTGAAATCAGCTAGGCTGATTTCAGCACACCAGCGGAAACTGAACTGAACCAGCAGCTGACCAACTGAACTGAACTAGGTCAACTGAACTGAAATGAACTAGCTGCTGACCAACTCAATTGAACTGAACCAGCTGCTGACCATCTGAACTGAACTGAACCAGCTGCTGACCATCTGAACTGAACTGAACCAGCTGCTGAATAACTCAAATGAACTGAACTAGCAGCTGACCAATTGAATTGAACTGAACCAGCTGCTGACCAACTGAACCAGACAAGCTGAAACTGAACCAAACTAGTCGAACTGAACCAGACCAACTGAACTGAATGACCAGTTGAGTTGACCAGAGTTGACCAGTTGAGAAAATGCCCAGTAAGGCGAATTTGACTGTTGCGATTTCAGAAAGAGTACAGAAACTTTTCAAACGGTCATATTTTTGTATCTAACGTATATATCATTGTTGGGGCCTATAAATACAACATCTAAAAGATCAAACAAGAGCTTTTGAAGAGGATTCACAGCATGGGCAGTTAGCATGAATATATCAGCTAGTTGTGAGCACAAGCCCTTGTGTGAGGATACATTTGATATGTACACTATAAAGGAAAAATTCCTCACACACAATCACTCACACATATACAAGAGAGTTGAACTTCAAAGATTAGTTGAGTAAGTCTTGCACAAAGACAATAAACTTGTGTATGTAATCTTTGCATATGAGACATTAAACAATATGCTGATTGTGAGGTTCTGCCTACAATCTTGAGTGCTAGGAGTTTAGTTAGGCAGTAGCGTAAGTCTTAGTTGAATGGGTTTGTACAAGGAGTTGTATAAATCAAAGTCTTCCAGTGGATCCTTCCCAAGGGGAAGAAGGGGTGACGTAGGAGCATTTGAAGTCTCCGAACATCCATAAAAAAATTTGTGTCTATTTATTTATTGCATTTACTTATTATTTTAATAGTTTTAAAGATGCATTGTTGAAGCATTTTATGTGTTCTTCAAATACCAAAATATTGCATACAAAGTGTTTGATAAAATGCTTCAATTAAAATATTTTGTTGGGGATCGATATAAAGTTTAGAGGGGGGTGAATAAACTCTTTTCTTTGTTGGGTGTTTTTGCAAAGGGTGCGAGAATCCTGTTAGAGATTATAGCTTATCTTGTTCGAAAGTAAGTCTATCAGATCACAAAAGTAAGTGCGGAAACGATCCGATGGAGTACGGTGAAATACAATAGAACAGTAAGCAGTAGAACAGTGGTTGTTTCTGGAAGTTCGAAGATAAAATCTTCTACGTCTCCCCTTCTTCTGTTTCCAAAAGATATCACTAAAAGACTTTGAATTTTACAGTACAACACTTGTACACACCCACTTCAGTAGAGCTTACCCTTAGCCTACTAGAACTCTTAGTTACACAACACAGTAAAAAAAATACAACAAAGTACTGGAAAAGACTCTTTTCTAGATTACAAACTCTTCTCAAAGATATAGTAACGTGAATAGCTTGTAGAGAAAGAAAGAAACAGTCAGCACAATATGATCTCAAAAGATCAGATATCTACTATGAAGCGTGTGCTGCTTTCTGTATATTGAGCTTGAAAATGATAAGTAGTTCTAATTGCTCAAATCGGCGTTTGTATATTCGAGAGTGCGATAATTGTTTTTGTAACCTATAAACGTCGTTGATCTTGTGTATTTATAGAAGTCTTGATTCCAACGTCTATAAACAAAACGGTTTCCTTGACTTCTGATAAAATCAGCTTTATTACTGTGAAGGCCTATGAATCCTTGCTTGAAAATTTGCGGAAAAATTAAAAATTTTCTTTTTAAATAATCAAAATGCCTCATTCATAAATAAACCGATAAACAAAGTTTTATATTCAAAATGGCAGCGGAAGAAAATATTTGTATGCGAAATAACAATTTAAGAATATCCCACAACTGATAAAAATTGTTTGAGAAATAAAATAATAAATGCTGAACTGAGGTCCTCGGGTGTCACTACTGCTGACCCAAGCTGGCTCACTGGTCCCCGCCCTCGGCCCTGACCTCATCAGTACCTACAACAATCAAGTCTAGTGAGCCTAAAGACTCAGCATGCATATATCGTAGGTAACGAGTAAATACTAGTAAAATTTTGCATGGGATAAAATATCATGTCATGGGGCATACTGAAAATAACCTGTACTGAGCAATTATAATACGTGCATGACTGAATTAAAATCGTAGTAAAAATGTTGCTCCTTGGAGCCCTGTACTGAAATAACTGGTAATAATTTTCTGTTGAGATTATGGTCTACGCATGTGGCCCCTGCACTGAACTGAACTGATCGGTAACTGGCTACCGGGGGAGTATCAAACTGAACTGAACTGACCGGTCACTGGCGACCGGGTGGTACCAAACTGAACTGATCGGTCACTGGCGACCGAGTAAATAGTGCTCCCAAAATAGTGAATTGACCACAAGCAATATCGCATAAATCTCAAAATAAGTATTTTCTATTTTCATGCACGTAATATAATTAAATTGCATAATGAAATATCCTGTATTATTTTACCAACTGGATTGGATCGTTCCCAGGCTCGCTGCAACCTAAATATGCCATGAAAAATATGCAATAGCTTCTACTTGACCAACTATGCAATTTAAGTTAAAAAAAATGCGAAAATGACGCTCGACGACTTCGTATTTAATCATGACTCCGAGCCAACCCGAACCAACACTGAACCAACGTATAGTCATGATTAAAATACACTTAAAATTATGAATTTATGCTCCTAAAATGGTGAGGGCCGAAATCTAGGTGAATGGAGGCCAAAACATGAAACGCTCTTTCGAGAGTCAATTTGGCACATCGCACCGTAAATTCTCGTACGACCTCAAAAATGATCCGAATCACGAACGGCCAAAAACGTGGCCTTCCTAACTCGATGAGGCACTGTCCAGTCCAAGGCCATAGGCTAAAAGCCAACCAAGAACTCAAACGAGCCTCCGAACCGACACAGCAAGTTGCTGTCAAATTCCAGCAGCAGCAACTTCGCTTGCATCGCGTCGTTTGCGAGACTTTTGGCCATTGGGGCTTGAACCACCGACCAGAGCCTCTCCACAACATCCCAAGGAATGATTTGAACCATGGCTAAGGGCCCTAGGCCAGCCACCATTCGAATTATTCCAGCAACATCAGAAAAGTTCCACCCGATAGCACCCTTGCGCGCGTGAGGGGTGTTTTGCTTTGTTCGTTGTCTCGTGTCGTTCCAGTGGCCATTTCATTGACCATGGCACGACCTAGACATCTTGGGGTATGGTATGAACCGTGGCTAAGGGCCATAGGCCAACCAAGATCCATCCCATACCATCAAAAACCGAGGGACACATGCAGAATTAAAAAGGGGCGAAGGGGCTGTTCTTGCTTTGTGTTTAAAAACCGATGCACCATGGACCAAGCCACCAAAAGGGCGACTTAGTCACGTCTTAGACATGCTAGGGAAGTGATCTAACCATGGCTATAGGCCCTTAGGGCAGCCAAGATCAGATCTTTTCCTATGACAGCAGAAACTGAAATTTCGAAGCACACAATGGCAGTGGAGGAAAGCTGCTGTCATTTCGGGTTTCATCATGCATGGGGCTGGTTTGAATGGACCAACATGGTCCTAATGCATCCTATTACGTGTCTAGATGTAGCCTGGTGAGCCTGGAGTCGAGCCAACCACCTGAATGCACAAAAACAAGCAAAACCGTGAACTGCACAAGGAAGGACCGAAATCTGCATGTACTTTTGTTTTTGAAATTTCATGGTGTGTTTCGGTTTTTGCAATAAATGATGATCATGTGATGTTAAATAAATGATAATAGGACTTGATTGAGGTTTGAAAGAAATAAATACATGCCTTGGATTTTTCGTTTGAAAGAAAAACGAAAAGAAGAACGATACGGCGCGGACGAGTGGAACGCTTTCTTATCTTGCTACTTGCTCGATTTTTCTCTCTTGTTCTAGGCTATGAGGGTCACGATTTTTAATCTGAAATGGCTGCTGTTTTCGGTGATGGAGGAGGGGATTAAGTGGTTAGGGGAGTGAGTGGGAGATCCACTAATAAAGGGATACCAAGTCTACCTTTCTTTTCAAATTTGAAATGTTGTTTGCTATCAAAAATTTTGGATGGATAATTTAATGGGTGTGGCCGATTTCTCTAGCTAGACTAGGTTAGGATAATGCTTGTTAATTAATTAAATGGTGCTCCCAAAAATCAAAGAATGATATCAAAGATTTTTCTTGGGGATATTAGAGGTGCATATGGACGATTTTAAGGTCTAGGTGCAAAGGGAGAATTGGTTTAATTAAATCTTGGTAGTGATTTAAAAGTTGGGGAGGATAAATCTATCTAGAATATTTAAGGGGATAAATAAAGAATGAGTTGAAATAAAAATCACAATTAAATCTTTAAAAAAAACAACATGGCATATTTTTTTATCTAGCTAGGTGGGGTGGGATCTTGCTCCATTAATTATCATAGAAGATTTGTTGTGATATAATTATCTCCCAATAAAAATGGATAGGAAGACTATTAATTAAATGGGTTGTCAACTAAACTTTTAAATTGAATAATAGGGGCCGAAAATTATAATAAAGAGGAGGGAAAATATTTATTGAATATTGTATTTTAACTCTTTAGTGTTTTATCTACTCATTAAATATTTAAAAGAATTAAGGAATTAATTATTGAACTCTATTTACTACTTATCTCCACTTGTTTAAATGATTCCTTAAACCTTCTTTTACAATAAATTTACTTATTAATTATCTTAAATAAATTTTAGGAAATGTTTTCTTAGCATTAAATTTTTATCTCTTTACTCCAACTCCGGTCCGGCCTCACTTAATGAACTGAAAAGAATAAAATTTAAACTACTGAATAAAATATTTAGCTTCAAAGAATGCATTTAAATACTCATGCAATGAAGTCAATTTAATTAAAAAATTTAGAATTATGCATGGCTTATACGCAGTCTAATTACGGGTTCTACAATTACCGAAAAAGGTTCCTGCAAAAAGCTTCAGAACAATCAGTCTTGTTTCATACAAAAATTGGTAAAACGTATTAAATGACTCTGTTCAGCATTAATGATGCATTTAATACTCGTACTAGGTAAAGTAACGGTAACATTTAATATATATTCGATAGGTTCTGATCTAGTAAAAGTCAAGTTCTGCTTCTGTTTATCTAAGCTGATAAGTACTCGAAGAGTACTGCTTTGTTAAGGCGATACGAGAACTTCTGCTTTTATACTGTCTTCTGGTTTTACTAACGCAATCTACTAGTTTTTACTCTCATCACCACAATTAAATTAAGTCTAACATATTTTTACTCATTCAACTTGCATATATTTTAAATACTTTACAAAATGTTTAATCGGTTTCTACGAAGGATTATTTCGAGTGTCTTCCGCTTGATTTATAATCAAACTCGATTTAATTCATCGGTGTTCAATATTTCAAGAACTGAGCTATTGTAGCTCAACGATTTTCTCCCAAACCGATCCTATCATAAAGTGACAACATTCATTCGATTGATCAATCTATAAACTATAGTACTAGGTCGTCGGGTTCAACGTCCACTTCTTCGACGATCCCACCGACTATCATAAAAATAACTTCATCGTTCACAACTTTCCATATTCTTTAAAATTTCCGAAAAGATGCTTTATATCATTCATATATGCCGAGATGGCTAAAAATAGCAAATAATGCAAATACGTTAAAAACTTCTAAAATTAGCATAAAGCATGCACACACTTTAAAACTTCTAAAAATAACATTTAACACGATTTGGAATTGTTTTAGGAAGTTGCAAACCGCCCTTAACTTTCCTCGAACCGATCGTTCATGATTCAAAGCTAACTTTGACTCAAGGAGACGACTCGATTTTAAAACTTTAAAAAACACCCAAAAATTTCCTGTAGCTTGCTGAAAATTCAATCTTAGGACTTACATTTCGAAAACGACTCGATTCGCTTACCGGATGACTCTTTTAAAACTTTTTTCGCATTTTTGGTTAAACAAATGACCAAACTACCCTTCCGACTCGAACGAACCCAAGATCAGACCTTTATTAACATCCTAAGACTCAAATTAAGCTGCTGGAAGTTCCCAAGCCCAAGCCAAAACTGAAAGTTAGATTTCCTTTTTAACCTTGGCTCAATTCGCTCTTTTTTTTTTGGCACGTTCGGGCAATTTACGACTTCGAACGGACCATGGCTTGAAACGACCCCGAACCAGGCCCTAGACCCCTTCCTTAGACCCTAAACAAGACCATGGTCAGGAATTTTTGTACATAGACCAGACGAATCAAGATCCACACTCCTCGCAACAGCAGCCCATCGAATGGATCTTCTTGCGTAGCCGAAGAACAAACTCTCTAGCGGCTGTGGCTTCCCTTGGCTAGACTTTTGGCTCACACTAGACCCTTACCAGGACCCTAAGGCGCATCCCTAGCCCCTGGACCAGCCTTTGAACCGACCCCTTAGCCCTAGGAAAACCCACGCACCAAAACAACACCACATGTGCATGTTTGTGGTGAATTTCGGCTACAACGCTCGACCGACCCAAACAAGCTCTGACCAAACCATCTCTAGACCATCCTAGGACCCTTATCCTTCCCTCAAGACCACGTATAGAGTCCCATGCAGCCCCCAGGGCCGTGGGAACACCAAAGCCGCACCCTTCCCCTACACGGCCTGCACGCGTTTTGCGTGCAAGGCTGGACAGCCCCTTGCGGCTTTCCGTTGTGACTTTTATCCCTTCAAACCTCCTCTTAAACGTCTAGACCAGCCCTTGAATACCTTGGTTCGCATCCCTCCTTCAACAATTCAATAAACATAAAAAATCTTTTATGAAAACATGAGATGCACATGTAGGAAATTGAAAACCATCATCCTTATAAACTTTACACACAAAATCATAACACATACAATAATATGGATTGAATGGTGCATAAAGAAAGGTTGAAAACATGCCTTGATTGTTTACGCTTACGAAATACGAGTGACTGCGCGACGAGAGACGAACGAGACGTAAGGATTTATCCCTTACCTTCCTTCCTCTAAAGTTCGGCCCTTCCTAGAACTCTAGTGTGTGTGTGTGTGTGCTGCCAAGTGAAGTGGCTTGAGGTTTATGGGGAGGGGTAGGGTAGGACTCTATTTAATTAGTTAATGGTGGGCTTAAGTTTACTTAATAGGCCCCAATTATTTAATTAAATCTTTGCTAATCTAGGCCCAAATTAAAGAATTAATTAAATACTTAATTAATCCTACTAAAAAGTCCCATCAATATTTAAAATATGTGGTGCTACGCGTTTTTAGTATCGCACGTCCGAAACTACTCATTTTCTTCATAAAAGTTCGTTACCGATTAAATTTGTCACTTACTATAAATAGGTTGCCGTTTTTCTAATTTAGAGTTACTAAATATAGAGTTTCTATTTATAACTTTCTAAAAGTAGAAATTTTATCAAAATTGTCCCCGATTCTCTCTCTTTTGCCGTACATCGCGTATTCGACTACAGAAAGTCCACATTCATAACATTCGATTAAATAATCGTTAAACCATGCAAATACTTAAACATGCTTCTAGACCATTCATTTAAATAAATTAAAATAATTTTCATGCATGCATATAGTTAGTGTGTTTGGGCGTTACAATTCCTCCCTCCTTAAATAGAATTTCGTCCTCGAAATTTGTCTAGTATCGATTATTAAAAATTTTAGGCTCCCGCAAATTATTATAATTCAGCCCTTAAGTTCAAGATTCCTAAAAAATTCAACCCACAACATCTATTTGAAATTCTCTTCCTACATAATGTAGAATTCGAAACAACCAGTCCTAAATCACAAAGTTCAATTCGCCTCGACTTAGGTAGTGCAAAATTCGAGATACAAAAAAACTAAATTCTCCTCACGTCTCTGAAGCATAATCGTACACACTGTCCAAACCACGAAACCAACATGCATTTTAAAATAAAAGACATCTAACATTTATCTTTGACAGTCATAAAAGTAAGTACATCTAAACGATTAAATAAATAATAAGATAATAAAAATTTAAAGCAATGAAACTCACAGAAATGGAGGCGTGACTTCTCGAGCTCCTCGGAAACAGCAGCAGGCGTAACCCATTTCAAGAACCACCGCTCTAATACCAACTGAAACGACCCTACTTCTAAATTCATTTAATTCACACTAGTTTTTTTTCTAAACCATGCATATTTAATTTATCATAAATAAACTAGCATAAATAATCAATAAATGAATTTCATAATATCCAAAACCATTCATGCGGAATAAGTAAATAAAGCAATAAAAATTTCAAATTCAACTCAATAAATTCTAGCATCTTAAAAGTCTATAAATAAAAGTTATAATCCATAAAATAATCAAAAGTCTTTAAAAGTCTGAACGATGAAGTTTTATATTTGTTGTTTGGAGAACCGATGTTTCTTAAATATATCCAGAGTTGTAAAATGATTATTAAGAGTTTCAGTTAGCCAGTGATAAGTTCTAATTGAAGTTAATTGTTACAAGCCATTGTAAAAACAAAGTCTTTTAGTGAAAACTTTCCTGACCGGAAGAAGGAGTGACATATAAGTTTTATCTTCAAACATCCATAAAAACATTTGTTATTTCATTACGAATTTCATATTATTGAAAATTTCATTCAAGTCATTTCTTGTTAAACTATCCTTTTAAGCATCTACCCTTCGTTGACCTAACGTTGGGTTAAAGGCATATAACTAATATTTTTTGAGTCTGAATTTATTTATTTATTTTAAAAAAAAACTAAATCAATTCAATATGTTAAACACAATAAAAATAGGACCATAAAAATAGGACCATCGGTTTAAGTAAAAATACGACTTTTATATATA
>NC_133319.1:12519453-12527804 GCF_012295235.1 Primulina huaijiensis
AAAGCGAGAAAGAGAACCTACATTTTATATATATATATATATATATGATTGAAAAGCGAGAAAGAGAACCTACATTTTTCTTGTATCATTCATTATTCAACATTTTCTTTTCTTCTTGCCCAACTACTTTATTCCATACTAAGATCATGTTCATATTTGAGATCGATATATTAATTATATGTATAATTTAAAATATTTCGATTAGTTAAAGGCTGGTTAATTTATTTTATAAAACAGGATCTTCATATTTTATAATTATAATAAAACTATCTTACTAAATCTCGTGTCATATTTAATTTTGTAAAATACTCGATGCAAAACTTTGAAAACGAAATATGTGCAATACATGTACATATATTATAACACCACAGTGTGTACAAAATCGCTAGTGTTTATGATATTCATAGACTTCGAACAACTGAGTTATTGTGTAATTAAAACGTGCATGAGATGCATCGACTTGATCCATGTATAACCCATTTAATTTAAAAAGACGACGTGCTTTATATTAACACATTCATGCCCAAGTTGTTATCATGATCTTAAATCAATTCAATAATGATAATGAAAATGAAAAACTCTTATTAATAAAGAAAATTATATACACCCTCTTGTCTGATTTGTCTTCAGACCCAAACAATATCAAGGTAAGAATCTGTATTGACTTCATATCTGAACATGCTTGAATCAGAATCAGGAGAGGTAAATGTTACTTTTTAGCTGAATCTTTCTTAAAAAATAGGACAAATTTAAGAATGGTGGAAACTTTTCAAACTCATTTATTTAAATATAGAACACAGCAATTCCCAGAAAAATACCATTTGATTCCACCACTACAGAAGCACAGGATGCTAAACCAAACACGCCAAAAAAAGAAGGAACAAACACTTCCCATTGTCATCAAAAGTACAAGATATCTTGCGCTTGACTGAATCTCCAACACAGTTTAGAGGGGCTTCCGGACCAAGAAGAAATACATCGCTGTAAAGATTTCCATCCTGAAAAACCACATAGTAAGAGACCCGTTAATGATAATCTTTCGCGAAACTCAGTTTTATGCCAACTCTTCAACCACATTTGCTATATGATAATGTCTCGTTTTCAGAACGTTATGCCAGGGTAAACGAGAAGCTATAATGCGGAGATACAAGCTCGATGATAATACAACGAAAATTAAAAATCGATAATATCAAGTAAACATACATTTCATTTGAACATATGAAGGATTCACTATGAAATCAAAAAGTATTAATATTTTCAAATTCTAAAGTTGCAACCATCACACAAAGTAAGGATTTCCAAAATGGTTTTTATACTTTTTTATCCAAAATTTGAAAAGTATCAAAGATAAAATCCCTCAACGTTACAAAATACTGACACTTTGCATAGCCGTGTCCAAAGACGTTCAGGGTTGATAAGCATCACGGTGACAATGAATTTCTATGATCTCTTTGAATCTTTATTTTCTGTAAAAGAAACTCGAAAGATACAAATTACAAGCAAACATGAGTTAAAAAGATGCTTACTTTCCTCCATCCACAAGTCCTTCTGCAGCTTTCTCTAAGAAAGCTTGAACCCTTTGACTTCCCTTGGGTGCAACTCCAATTTTTTCTAAAGCCATCACCTGCAGCCGAAGATAATGGATAAGGAGAAGATCTTTACAGCGAGAAGAAAATCAATATTGGAAAATGAATGAAGACCAACACATACAAGCAAGAATGTAATTTTTTTTTTAAAAAAGGAAAAATTTTACCATGTTTTTTGTGATGAAGCGTCCTATCGCTGTCAAACGGAAACTGCTAAGGGAGAAGTGACTTTTATCCAAAGGTAAGTACCAAGGCACGGGTGAGTCCACTGCAAGATCTTTCTCCCATACAACCTTTAGAAAAAGAAAAAAGAAGAATAAATTATTTGTCGAAAATTTGGAGATAAGCATAAACACAAATGTTTTGTTACTCACTTCAAAACCAGCTTTTTTAAGTGCTTCAAGACATTGTTGTGTCGTCCTTATGTCAGGGAGGCCATTACCTAGTTCTATTTCTGCCTGTGGTGTTTGAATTTCATATCAAATTCAAGAAGCCGGGGCCAGATTTGCATTTATGTACATTTTCTGCAAAATGGCAATCACCTTAATCTTCTGGTGTTCCTTATTACTTGGGTCGAAGGCTTCAGTCATGCACCACTCATATGCAGCAAAACACTGGCCTGGTTTAAGTACTCGATATATTTCTTTATAGCATCCAACCTGAACAGCAGGCAAGCAAGACAACGGCGACTCAGGAAACAAGATTCAAGATTTGAATGCATATAAACTCACAGACCGCATCTGGGGCATGGCAGGTTGCTTCAATGGCATACACTGCATCAAAATTACTATCAGGGAATGGCATCTTCATGAAATCAGCCTGCATGATTATGAACAAATGATAACAATGCACAAAACAAAAGTCTGAATACAACACCAACTTATTTAAACTTTACTAACTTTAACAAAGTCACAAGTCTGGTGCACTCCTGCAATACGGTTTAGTGCCTGCGCCATTCAGAGACAGATAATTGATGACACAAGTACTGGGAAACAACACTGTTTTGGTGAACATAGAGAAAATCTTGTGTCTAAAAATACCAAACCAAACAACATCTCAGTGAACATATGGAACGGTGAAGATATGGAAATGCAGGTGATCAAAAACCTTAATGATGTAATTGGACTGGACCTCAAATTGAAACAAGTTTGGTGATAAAAATTAAGTATGTTGCTGCCCTTATGGTATTATAGAATACAACATCAACCTCAGAAGAAAATATTTGCAGCATGCCATTGATCAATTTTTACCTTTCCTCTAGTTATCTGGTATTCATTGTTGTTCAGACCTGTAACCGCAGCAGAACTACAAAAAAAAGGTGATATAGAAATAAGAGAAAGTGGAAGAATTTGGAAGAGATGGAAAACAGAAACGAAAATGCATGGACACAAAAACTCCTACAAGGTCACTATTTAACTGTATGGGTACAAGAAACTTTATATGTTTTGTCATAATGGAGCTAATTCATTGAAAACTAATAAAAAAAGGTAAATAATTGTTATGTACAATTCTTATTCCCTAGTAGTATGCAACAAAGAGTATAAAAACAAACAAGTAAGCAAACACCTGAATTGAGCAATTTCTCTTAATGGACCACCGATTCCACATCCTACATCCAGAACCTGTAGATGGAACAAACCTCAACATGATTATCGACAGAAATTTCAACTAACAGTATAGAAATCGAATTACTTTCTGTCCTGGTTTGAGGGCAAGTTGTAGGGCAAGGAAGTGCTCATGGCGCTTGATGCTTTCTCGGAGAGACTCTCCTTTCCATCTGGGGCATATTGCAGTAATCTTATTTAGCAACTACTACAAGATGCAACTTAAAATGGTCTCAAATTGTCATACACCTTACCCATATTATACATAAACATCATATGAAGGGCCTTTCCTTTTCATGGGATTTTCGCGGAAAATGAGAGCAACTATACTAAATAGTGAATTAGAACAAAGCAAAATGGATTGAAGCAGCAATTTCATTTTCTATTATCTATTCTACAATATATTATGGGTACGAGGAACCTTCGGCAAAACATGATTGAAAAGATGAGTACATCTAACGAAGAAAACAAATCACCTGGGTGCAAAATGGAACGACTGTCCCCAGCCATACTCATAGAAACTTGTGACGAGATCATAGTACTTATTCACCTGGAAAATTGAGGAGACAAAAGGAAATTCTTATGACATGAAGTATCATCATTGTAAACCAACGATAATCACCAAAATTGTAGGACAGAAAAAGGTAATTTATATGCTGGTTAATAATAGTTTTACTTGTAATAATTGATAATGATGCCAAGTTGAGAAATCAAAATAAAGGAAGTAACACTGATGGAGGCAACAATGGAATCACCATGATAATTGTTTTTCTGACAAAATGATGCCCTTTACTTTATGTATCGTCTCCATCTTCCTTCAGATACATAGTAACCCCCAAACAAAATAAAAATGTTTGGCATGGTTAAGAAACTTAAAAACTTCAAGTTGGATTCTTATGAAACCAACCATACACTAGTATGATGAAAAAGAAGTATCTGGAGTAGGTAGGTAGACAATGGTGAAATCACAGTAAGCAAGCTGCAGACTAGCTCCCATTTTTTAAAACCCCAACCAGCTCATATTTTGTTACTAAAAGCGTGATACAACTGAGAATCACTGGAAACAGTACAAGCAACCAAGAAATGGTATGGCATGTTTCAGATTAAAAGATGAAAGGTCTTTTGCTAAAAAAAAGAGTTAGAAAATAAAATAAACTGACGAAAGAAACTTGGCATTAGAAAAATATTTCTCACCATGTCCGTGTAGTTATCTTTTCTCTCTTGCTCTTCACCTCCGTAACAAACATGATATTTTTCGTACCTGATTTACAATTGAAAATTCACAAATTCAATGAAACTACTTAAAGCACAAACACATCAAATCCTCTGACCAACACTATGCAAGCGAGAAGGAAATGCAAGATGAAAAAAACACAAGGTCAGATTAGAAAATACAAGTTTGATTTTTAATACAACTAAACATTCAAGATGCTATTACAGCTGCAGATAAGAAAGTAAAACTTGCTAACAACATCACGAATCATGTATTCATCAAAAGTTCCTTCAATTTGAATTTCCTTGGTTCGTTGTAAATTAGAACATGATTATGCGAGTTTAACGGAATTGAAAATCCTGAAAACATTATGAAAGATACTACCATGGAACAGAAAGCTTTCGAATATAGGTCGTCCTTGCATCCGAGGACATAGAATCAGTCATTTAAATTTGCAGAAGCTTGGGTATAGGATTCAAAGGTGTAAAAAATTGTGTCAAAAAATCTACATAGTTAAGTCTATCCACCAAATACAACGCAAAGAAAACACTAAAATCCGGTTATGTTTGTAGACAATGAGGGGATTTTAACCGCGCCAATTCTTCAAATTTTCATACGTTAAAAAAGGAAAAGGAATAGAAAAATGACACCGTAGATTATTTATTGGCTATTCAAGTACAGAGAAAAAGGACCGCATTATCATCCAAACATGTGCTCATATGCACCGACTCTAAATATAATAACCAGATCTCGGACATAAGTAAAGTAAATACCTCACATGATAAAATCCTAAAAAGTTTGAATCTTGCGCCACATGCATTGATCAAATTAGCAATATTCTTGAATCTTACCACAATTTTACCATCAAATTCACACCAAACAGCTGTCAGTATCATTATCTTAAATTCTTAATCGATTTACTTTTTCAAGAAGAAAAATTAACAAAAGGAGGAGTTCTTATTTTCTCTTCAATCCAAAGACGCATACCTGACTGATTACATCGAGGAATAACACCACCTGATCACAAAGCGAATTTTGAAAAGAAAAAAACCCAAAGAAAAGAAAAAGAGTCCACTGACTCCAAAACACCATCTTAGATTCTAACAAGAGAGAGTGGGATCCAGTCCAAACTTTAAATGGAACAAACCAGTCAGATGCATATAACAATAACACTCTCCGGTTCAACAATCACAGGAAAAGAGACGAAAAATCTGTACTTGTCAACAGCCGAGAGAACATCACTCTTGTCAATCTTTCCTCCAAGCCCAGATGCCAGATCCAGCGCTCCTGTACTCGACATCACCCCTCCACTCTTCCAAGACTCTATCCCACCATAAACAACAAAAATAAACAATAAAAGGGTAAACAAAACACCAAAATAACAAAATGCAGACTAACAAATCCCAAAGCCGCAGTTCACTCACAGTACCAAGGAGGAAAACGTGAAGAGACCCTTTTGACAGATCGAAGTTGTGGGAATGAATAAATTGAAAATTTGTATGGCAGGTACAAAGCGAGAGAAAAAAATAGCAAAATGGGAAAGGTGACAGCAAATAATACAGAATTTGGTGGTTCTTCTGATGTTTAGCTGTTTCCTAAACGACGATGTGTATGAGTGGTTGCCATGTGTGAAAAACTGCACGTGAAAACTTTCTTTCTTCAGCCTTCCAAGCTATTCAGTCAAACCTCACTGACGTTTTTAATGTTTTCAATCTTCTTTAATTTATCTTATTATTTCCCCCATTTTTTTTATTTTTATCTATCATTTTTTCATCATAGCCTTGGAAATAGTTTTTGTTGATGATTTAACACTGTTTATTCAAATAAATATTTTCAGTATGAAAGAAACTGTTAAAAACAGTTTAAATGAAGAATATGATTTACCTGAAAATTTAGATTTATTAAATAAATGGACTATTCCTAAAATAGAATCTAAAATGATCTATAAATTAGGAACATTTGAAAAAATTGGTTTTAAACAGGTAGTAAAAACTACAGAATCATCAGTACCTCTTCATAATGAAGAAATAGTTATTAGACTATTGAATAATAAAGATATTTTGCCTTATAGGAAAAATTACACATTTATTCATATAGGTTTAATACAAATTGCTTTTAGACCTTTAACTTTATAAGGTTTACCAGAAAGTTTTATAGCAGCTTTAAGAGATGATAGAAATTTGAATTGGAAACAATCCCTTATGGGAATAATTCAATCTAGTCTGGCTCATGGTCTAATATATTTTGATGTTTATCCAAATTTATCTTTATCTTTGTCTGATATAAATATCTTAGACTCTTTAACATTAAATATTAAAACCCATGGTTATAATTATACTCTTGGAACATAAGTTATATGTATTTGTTATCGTATTTATTATAAACCATTATTTACACTAAATCCTATGTGTAAAAGAATTGATAAAAAATTAAATGAAACTATTCTGATAGAAACTAATTTTAATAGATATAATATTACAACTCGTAGATCTATAAAATAAAAAATAATAGAATTTCCAGAAAATTGGATAATTGAACAAGCTGTTCCTAGAAATACTATAATAAATAGAGATTTACAGCAAGTTATTCAAAATAATGAAGGATCTGTTCAAATACAATTTAATAATGAACAAAGAAGATTATTACCATCTTCTGTTTATGCTAGATCAAGATCTAGTCATTCTTTTATTTCACCTCTAGATTATATGGTGGATATTCCACAAACTTCTAGAGCTTCAACTTCTCAAATAAGAGAAGAAGTAGAATCTTCAGCAGAAGATTTACTTATTAATCAAAATAATATTGTTCATCAATGTAATTTTCAAAAAGTTAAAGAAACTGATACTGTTTCTGTGGTGACCCGGATGCTAATCATGTTCTTAATCATCATTGGGACAATTTAATCAATTATAAGAAACAGGGTCTAAATTTTTTTATTGTATTTTATTGCGGAACGTAATGGTATTCAATCTAATTATACATATCAGTATAAAGGTACAAGTCTTGTACAACATACATTCATCTAAATATAAGGTTCAACAAATAATTATCAAGTGTTCAAACCCTATTTACATCGAAGTCCGTAGTCTCCACTCTAATCACGATCTCTCCTCATCTTTTGGACTCTGATCCTGTCCCACCTGTTGCCATGCACACATACAAACACGACAACAGCCGGATAATTCCGGTGAGAAATACATCCCAGTATAAGTCAACAAAACATGCAATCATATAATTGATATAAAAGCATGTGACAAATATCAATAACATGTATTAAATCTGAAAACATAAATTGATATAAAACTGTAAATAACTCGTGACTCTACAGCTCAGACTAGACTCATTCCTAGTCTAGGGATCCCGGTTTCTAGACGTTGGCATACTATATCGAATCTCAGTAATAGAAGTAAATCCACTCCTAATCAAACATCGATATAAACCAAACATCTAGTGTCTTGACCTATCCGTCAAAGCCTTTGGCACCTCCGCCAATAACTCCTCTGTGACAATGTGCAATGGGCCAGTGACTACTCTATCACAGTCTGGCACCTCTGTCACAAGACCAATCGTCTAATCACGCTTTCTATAAATCAATAGACCAAGCATATCAATTCAAATCAATGTATATAATAACAATAAGTATGTGGTTTAGGGAAACTCAAGTTATATCTAATTCGAGTCATTCTCCCGGGTTCGACATTGACTTATACCTTTCTTTCTTAGTCTCGGTCTAAAGCAATATAAGTGCTGAACTCAAGACTGTCTCTGTAAATCTGAAATGACATATCGAGGATAGCAATATCAACATTTCATTCACAATTCAATACCGAATCTGATCAATCTGAATTTAATTCAAATAAACGGCATAACGGCACAATCCTGATATCCCCGTCAATACAATAACAATATATATCAATTACAAACCATAACCCATATCCGTTACAATCT
>NC_133319.1:12527904-12528968 GCF_012295235.1 Primulina huaijiensis
AAGTTCCTATCATAGGTTGTTCTAAATAGTAGATAGTATTACAAGTAAATTGATTCCTTTGTTTCGTAATATCAAATACTATTTCGACTTCCTTCCACCCTTCTGGGCATCTAAGCTTTCCTATTGTTGAAAAACTTTTTAGCTCATGTTGGATTTCTTGAACAGGGGTTTTTCCCCATCTGTAGCTTGTAATCCTATCTCCTTGAAAAGATAGTCTTCTTGATTCCAATCTAAGACTTTGATTCCTTTGTAGAATCGGTTTGTCTTGTATTTGGATATCTGTTTCCTGTATTACCGGAAACTCAACTCGTTCTGGATAAATTGCCTGAGCAACTTTTCCAAATATTTCTGGTATCTCAATAAACTCATTTCTAATAAACAACTCTGAATGATGTGTATTAGATAAAGCATATGAGATTTGATAGGTAATAGAATATGGTCTATTACCTTCCTTCATTAGCCTTTTCTCCTTGAAATTTTGATGTAATGTCAAGGCTCGGCTAAAATCTCGATCTGCCAGGTTGTAAGCTATCCGTGGATAGATAACTCCTACAATCTTTCCTGCACAGAGATTTCCTGAGATAGTTCCCAGTACTGAATCTTGAAGGTTCCCCATTCTTTTATCGCATATAGCAATATCAATGGGTGAATCAATACCTTCTTTGAAAGTAGCTTTTATCATAATTTGGATTGCTCCAATATGAATCCAGGACATAGTCCTTGCTACTTCGATCTTGAGTTTTTGTAATTCCTCCTTTATTTCTTCAGAAGGAATTAATTGCATCTCCATTCTATTTCCCGTAAGTTCCATTGGGATTGCCATTTCCCTTCTGGAGACTTTATAGATTAGATGATGCTTTCTGTTTCTTAGGCCAAGATTTCCTAAGAACTTTTCTACCTGTCCTGCAGAGAATCCTTGGTATCTCTGTAGACTAGGATTTTCTTTCATGATTCTTTGAACCATGTTATTAGATATTGTTGTCTGGCTACAGAACCCAGACAAATCCTCATGTGTTTCGTGTCGAAACACCTCGTTTTCAGTCAGATTCCGATTCAGTTCCATC
>NC_133319.1:12529484-12538331 GCF_012295235.1 Primulina huaijiensis
GAAATCAGTCTGAGATTATCTCATGTGTATATTTTGAGATCCCACACTTTCCCTTGGTAGTTCCTGTGAAGATGACCAGGTTATAGCAGGTGTTTCACCTCCTGCTGTATTCATCTTTAGATCTACAACTTTGAGATTTGCGAAAGATTCCGCAAGTTCTTGTAGATCATCCAGACCAATATTTTCTAAAGTTGTCATCAGATTAATTTCTTTTCTGAGACAGACTTAATTAGATTGATCATCTTCTCTTCTTCAGTCAAAGGTTTTGACACCACTCTGGCCTTTCCTTGTTGATGTAACAAAGGTTCAGTACCAAATGATGGTGGTAACCATCCTCCTGAAGATCTTTTACTAGAACTTGGTTGTTGTTCTAGTTTCTGAATTCTTGTTTGAATATCTTTTAATATTCCAAGAATTTCTTCCTGGTTTTCAAGGATTTTTTCAACTCGTTGTGGTACAAAATATAGCATATTACCATAGTTTTGTACTGTTTTCTGAATTTCTCTAAGATCTAAAAAGAGCTTAGAAGAATCTGGTATAATTTCCATAAACTTATTAGATTGAATCATAAGTTTACCTGAGGATGCTGATGCTTCCCTTTCTGTTTCTGATATCTAACAATAGTTAGATTCCCTTGTTTATATTCCAAAATATTGGAATAATTCTTGTTAATTATTTTTCTCGAACCTAAGTTCGGATTCATAATTTTCGAAATTCTCCTCCTCAAATATTTCGTTTCTTTGTAACAATAAATTTTGTGTTTGAAATAAATCAACCTAAAGCTCTGATACCATTTAGGAAAGCGCAGGGATCAATTAATATTTAAAATAGGAAAAAGGGTAATAGGGGTATATTTGTGACCTTTTTCTCTCTCCAGGGAGTTGAAGCAAACTTTGGTTTGGATTGGGGACTGTCCATCACTTTACCCTTACCTTGTTCGCACAAATCAAGGTATATAAATTAATTTCTTTTATAAAATACAGTTTAATATAATGTTTGGTTTGTAGCTTAAGATTAGAATTGTAAATATGATTAAATTATACAATTTAATAAAAGTTCGAAACAAATATCTTTCTACTTCTATCATTCTTCTACCAAAAGAAAACAATCAACAAAAAACTTTGGCTGGTACAACAACTTGCGAAAATCCATTTCAGTTAGGAACTATCCACTTTTTGTATTGAGACTCATGGTATCTTCGCCAACAAAAATACACAAAACCGTTGTCTATTGATGAAACGACTTCGGTTTTTTTTTAATCATAAATCATAAATTCTAAAATACTATCTAAATAAAATAATTCAACATAATCCTGAATCATAATAATTTAACATATGAAATCTCAAGTGCATAAAATAAAATCCTAAATCATCGACTAACCAAAATTCCTAAATCCACCTTTAAAAAGATCGGCTAACAATAAGTTTAAGCATAAAAATATCTCTAATAAAAATCCTTAACATAATCTTTAAATCATAAATCTATCAAGCTAGTGCGGAACATAAATGGTCCTCGGGTGTGTACTGCTGCACTCGATCGACTCAATCGTCACCGCCTCCAAAATCATCAAATCCTGCATCATACAAGTCTAGTTAGTCTAAAGACTCAGCACGCTCTAAACATAAATAGCAAATAATATATATACACTCACATGCATTTTAAAATCATATTTTTATTTAAAATAGCTTTTGAAAATAAATAAACCATTTAAAATAATTTAAAAATCATTTAAGCATAATTAAATCATAAATCGTAAAATCATTTTAAAATAACTTTAAGCATAAATTAATCCTTTAAAAAAATAATTTTAATCATAAGCTTTCAATCATATGTCATTTTGGGTGAAGTTTGATCATTGAAAGTGACTAGCTTTTATCATTTGGTCGACTGCAGTCTTAGCTCCACATGGTTCATGGGGTGGGCACGAGGCTCCACCATGGAAATACGATCGTCGGGATCCCTCGGTGGCCTTTTTCCATTGACGGGGTCCCTCTTGAGCATTGGCCCGAATATGGGTTCTCTCTGGGGCCTTGGCCCTCACGTTATCTCCACAACATCATATATCATATCAGTTTTCACAGTCAATTCGCATCCCTCAAAATATTTTTCCTTTTCTTTTTAAAAATCATAAAGTAAGACAGCTTTCCAAAAAATAACATTTTAAACAGTATAAATTGCACAGTTTTACCATAAATCGTAAAAATACATTTTATCATCAAAATCATCATTTTAAATCATATAATATCATTTAACATGCGTTATGATCCTTCGGGACGCTGCCAAGCGTTTTCGTATTTTCTTAAGTGTAAAAAGATCGTTTTGCCCCTAGACGTAAAAATTCTCGAATTTATCTTTTTCTCACTTTTAATGACATGATATTATTCTAAATAACTATTTAAGCTTAAATAAATTTTCTCGTATTTTTATTTTGCTTAAATCGATGACTTTTAAATTAATCTTTAAATATAACATATTAATGTGTTTTAATCCCAAATTAAATCAAACCTTAATATAAAATTCCCAAATTAAAAACTTAGACTTTTAATAATTATTTAATTTTAAAACTAGGCTTTTCAATTAATTCTTTAATTAGCGTTTTGTGTGACGATAAAATCCCGAATAATTCCAAAACTCAATATTTTGATCCCAAATTTTAAACATAACATTCTTAGTATTTATTCTACCCTTCCAAGTCATGAGCCACACCCGTGGACCCCTGGCTTTAATTTTGGTTCTTTAATTTTTGAAATTGACACGTTATCGAACCACCCGAGCCATCTCCCAATTTACTCGAGCCACGCCCGAGCCACCTTGAGCCAAACCCTAGCCAACCCACCTAGGCACCCTTCTAACCAAGCCCAACCCAAGGAACCAGCCCCTAGCTCGCCCAAAATCTCATGGACAGAAGCCAAACCTACGCCTGTATGTGTGCGTGTGTCTCCTTGGTGCAATAGGACTCCCATCTAGTCTAGGGCCCTTCCAGCCGAGCCACCACTGAGCCCGCACGAGCCTAACCAACCCTGGACCACGCCTAGACCCAGCCCAACCCCTAGAACCCAGCAGCGAAGCTCCTGAACCAGAAAAAAACAGCCTGCGTGTTCCCTAGCTTCCTGCGTGCGTGAGTGTGTTGCTTCGCGTGGACTCTTGCTCGAGCCACCACAAGCCCTGACCCTTCCTACCCCTCTCTGGACCGTCCCAAGCCATCACCCACACCACCTAACCCAGCCCCTACCAAGCTGCAGCCCTTTGTATAGGAACCGAACGTGAGAAGTGCTTGGGGAAAGTCCTAACTTTCGTTGACTCCTCCCCAACCTGAACCATGACTAGGACTCTTCCTAGGACCTAGCCACAACCCTTAGGACCCAACTCCCAGCCCTGGTCGAGCCCCAATACCCCATGCAAAAGAACCGACTCAAGAAGACAACACACACAAGCCAACCCACTTACGTTCCCCCCTTTTTTTCTGAATCTTTCTCACGGTTTCAGCTTGTTTCCTTTCCATATTTATCATGTTTTGTCCATAATTTATCATATTTTATCATGTTTTGGCAGAGTGTCCGGTGGAATCAAAAACGATTTCAAAACAAGCGTGAAATCGATAAAACTTTGAAAATACGTAACATAACATAAAATAATCGAACACGAGTATTTTTCATGCATAATCAAATAAAACACACATAATATGATTTGTATAATGTTTAAAAAGTTTAGAAAACGTGTCTTTGCTTTTATAACGCTCGATTATTCGATCTTCGACGAGGGTGCGACGTTGGACGACCGGACGACGAAGAACACAAGCTTCTTTCCTCCCCAAATTTTCGAAAATACGTGTGAGTGTGTGCAAGGTGATTCACGGCTGTTGGAGGCTCAATTCTTAGGTTTTGAAAACCTAAAACACTAATTTATAATTTAGTGGACATATTAATGGGCCTTGGGTTTTGGGCTTATATGCTTAAGGGTAATTGGACCTACTTAAATAATTAAATTGGGCTCAATGACACTTAATTAATTAAATAATAAAAGTTTATAAAATTAGTTTCCATAAAATAATATTTTTGATCTTTTAAAACTCATTGTTTGCCCAAAACCGGCTTCCCGGAAAAAATCGAGCTCGACTCGTAAAATAATTCGAACTCCAACATTTTTAAAAAAAATTAAATCATTTTTAATCATATTAATTAGGAAGCCTTGCCATCATTTAATGAAAAATAATTATTTTTGTTTTGGTCGTCCCCGGTCTCCTTTTCCCTTCCTATTATCGAATATTCGGGTAAAATCCTTAATTTCATGAAATCATGTCACATTATCATTTAATCATGCAATCATGTCATATAATCATATAATAAATATCATTCTAGCATTAAAATCAATTAAATAAAACAATTAAGCAATTAAAACAATTTTGCATACATGTGGTTTACGTAGGTTGATTTTTCGGACGTTACAATTGAAGTGAATGTTAAGCACAAGATAATCTTAAGTGATCAGACATATAAATATGTGTGACAAATAGAGCATGTTGATGATAGAAAGATTAAGAGTGATCAAGATCTTGATTAAAACAGATTGTGAATGCTTCAGTAGTTTCTATGATGTAAACACACATTGAGTAAGGCTCATCTACCATCACTGGTGATCGATAACCCTTCAACACCTCTTAGAACTAGACAACATATGCTTAATGAATTCTTGGATGTCGCTTTTATCTAGCAATTTGAACCTAATGGACATTAATTGCACTATACTATGCAGAGAACTTGAAGATGTTTATATATGATCATTGAAAAGTTTCCAAACGTTGGAAGATGTTCTTGTATAAATATAAAGATTCAAAATAGTTGAAATAATGAGACAAGATTGGAGCTTTTACAATCTGAAATATACAAGATTTCGAGCACTCTTATTCTTTCAAATATCAAGTTGTTCACTAGCACACACTTATTTTTCATATCAGATTATCAATGATCAAATTTTGTCATTTCACCAACTCTAGCCATTCAAGACTATCTGTTGAAAAGTTGTCATATTTGTTTGAACCAAGGGTTCAAAGATAGCCAAACTTACTTACAATGCTATTTGAGTCGTCAGTAAGACATTAGTACAATTTTTGGCTTTTACTTCGCTACTGGTTACTTCGGCGATTATTAATTATGAAGTATTATATAACAATCAACTTCGGTAATAGCACTGACGAAGTAAAACATTATTTTTTACTTTACAATTTAAAAAACACGGGCTTCACTTCTAATTTTTTGTAACATTTTACTTCGACAGAATATTTTGGATGAAGTAAAAAGTTAAAAAAAAATTGAAATTTGTATTTAGTGAAGTAAAACAATGAAACATAATTGTAATTTATTTCCCTTATATTATCTCTTAATTTAATGATGAAGTAATAAAATACAAAATAACACGTCATATTAATTACTTCACTACAATACAAAAATATGAAGTCTATTAAATCTACTACTAAATTAAATGATAAAGTAATAAAATACAAAAATAACTTGTCATATTAAAATTATGTCGAAGTTAAAAAAAAAATTTACTTCACCACAAATTAATAATTGTGAAGTCGTTCTCTATTAATTACTTTACTACAATACAAAAAATTGAAGTATTTTAAATCTACTACTTCGTCATTAAATGTGTGAAGTAACTCGTCATATTAATTACTTCACTACAATACAAAATAATGAAGTCTTTTAAATATACTACTAAATTAAATGATGAGATAATAAAATATAAAATAACTCGTCATATTAAAATTGTGTCGAAGTTAAAGAAAGATTTTACTTCACCACAACTCAATAATTGTGAAGTCGTTTTTTATTAATTATTTCACTACAATAAAAAAAATAAAGTTTTTTAAATCTATTAGTTCGTCATTAAAAGTAAATTGTAAAGTAATAAAAGAACGGTTTTTAACAAAATCATCTCAAATATTTGCGACAATTTTCATAAAAGGGTAAGTGAAAAAAAGACGACACAAAAGTCTATTCGCGACGGTTTCTATGAACCATCGCTATTAGCGACGGTTACTATGGACAGTCGCTAATTAGATCGGCGACGACTTTATAGCCGTCGCTAATTAGCAACGGTTATTAAAAAATGTCGCTATTAGCGACAAATACTATAAACCGTCGGTAAAATAAATCGGCGACAGTTTTATAACCGTCGCTAATAGCGATAGTTTCTATAAAACCTTCGCTAATTAGCGACGGTTTATTGAAAACTGTCGCTAATAGCGACGCGTTTTGATAACACCGTCGCAAATTGCCTATAAAATGCCGCTGCTTCTGCCTACTTACTTCCTCAACACCACTTCACATCTTCAGTCCATTTTTCTCTGCTGCGCGATTTTAGTGTCGCTTTACGGTAAATTTTTTCGCTTCCATTTTTATATATGTTCATGAATTTTAATTTTTTTCGCTTATTTTATCACAAAGTTAAATAATTATATAGATTATTTATATATTTGAAAATGTGATATTGTAGAGAAGATTATTTATAGATTATCGCATAGTTGAGAAGATTATTTAAAATTTTTTACAAATAATTACAAAATTAAATATTTTTTTATTAAATTACAAAATAATTTTTTTTAAAAAAAATAAAAAAAACCGTCGCTAATGAGCAACATTTTATTTAATACCGTCGCTTATTATTTAAACACTGTTTAGTTTTAAACCGTCGCTAATTAGCGACAGTATGTGATAAACTGTTGCTAATTAGCGACTGTATATCTAATAAGACCGTCGCTAATTAGCGACGGTGGTCTTTCTTGAACTGTCGCAACTAAGCGACGGTTTTTCAGTCCGTCGCTAATGCACACCAATTCCACATCATTTACTTAAAAAAAAAATACAAAGCATGTGAGGTAAACACATTACTTCGTCATTTAATATAAACTATGTAGTTATATATAAGCTATTATTTCTGCACTTTACGAAATCGATGAAGTAGAAGTCGTTGTTTTACTTCGGCACCGGTCTAATTCCGGACCGGTTTTCTTTCATTGAACCGGCCAACGACTTCGCTAATTTCTTGGATACGACTTCAGTTATAATGCGAAGCAAAATGATACCCTATTACTTCACTTGCGTCTACTTCAGCAATTATCTACCTATGACTTCATTGAATATGCGAAGTAAATGAAGGAAATTCTACTAATGAGAGTTCCTCCACCACTAGCGATTAGCAGCTAGGAATTGAAATTTCTCGCTCAGTAGTGAAAACCTTGCAATTGAAGTTGTGGCCTTGAAACACTGAAGCTTGCTACACAGTTTCGATCTATGTTTTGATTTAGTTTTAGAAGATGTATTTGTTGGTTGTATAGTATTTGATGATAGTCCACAAATTGTTTTTGTGGAGGAGTGCAATTTTTTCGGTTGTTTTTTTGGTACCATGAACTATCGGAAATTTCTCAGGTATTTGAAAGTTTTAACTAGTAAAAATTTTACTGATATTTTCAGGTATCCAAATCAAAAACAGGAAATAAGAGTCAAGTTATTGGGTTAGGTAGTAAAAATGCTACGGATGTCCGAACTGAAATACCGAAACCCGAGATACTTGATTCGATGCCAACTATAACATTAATTTGAAAGATAGATCATCTTAAATCCTAATCTTATTATTATTAATTTTTATTAATAATATTAATAGTACAAATAAAATAAAAAATAAGTAGACCAATACGCACACAACTTTCTTTATTTTTTAAAACATAACCAACACATATTTAAATAAACAAATAATTTTTTTAAAATAATAAAAATAGTACACATTTTTTTTTGGAAAAACAAATAATCTAATATTTTATAAATAAAGAAAAAAATTCGTTGACCGATTATAGTTTTAAGATGTCTATATTTCAAATTATTGAACTTGAATTTCAACTCTTATTTTTTTGGTATATGGTAGGGGTGATCAATTTTTTTTATTAACCATTTGAACTGTCAGAACTGAATTGCATCGTACCGTTTTTCTTAATAATTTATAAAAATCGTGATTAAAAATAGTAATCATAAACCGCATCGCATACAAAATTCGGTTATTTTTTCCCAAGAACTGCACTAAACCGCACCGCTCAAACCGTTTGCCATAATATTTGGCTTAGGATTATAATAATTTCTAAACAACTTATTCAATTAAAGAAGTCGTCATTTATTATATCTCAATTCTCTTCAAAATTACTACTCCTATAAAGAAAACTTTTCTTATTTTTAGTTATTCTTCATATTAGTATTTTATTAGAGTATTTATTTCTTTTATCACAATATTTTGTTTTAAGTTTGAAATTAAAAAAAAAGATAAAATACTGTAAATGTAATTTTTGTTGTGAGTGTGTTGTGTTGTTAAATTATTAACTTAGTTTTGAATTTTGATTATTGTTTTATCTCTACATGATTTGAACTATATTTAAAAAATACTATATTGCTGTTGTTTTAAAATAAATTAGAATACATGTTATAATAATTTATATTAAAAAAATCATAAACCGACCGCAACTACATGAAACCGTTCAAAATCGAAAGGCTAATTCTACATGTAAAACCGCGGTTATTTTTTTAAAATACTAATCGATCGCATTTGACAATTCAACTCAAGTCTCATTTTTTAAAATAAAAGATAAGAAATTTGTCAAGTTCTAAAAGAAATATTTATAAAATATAAAAATAATTTAAAATATTTTAAAAAATAAAAATTTATTGGCAACGGCCGCTGCTGCTACGTCCTCTCTTTTTTTACAGAAAAATTTGCACCACACGTTAATTTCAAAAATTTTATTTTATAAAAAATTATTTATAAAAAAAAAACCCACTGTAGCTCAATATGGTACAAGAA
>NC_133319.1:12546299-12687214 GCF_012295235.1 Primulina huaijiensis
TATATTTCATTCAAATATCAATCATGAGGGAAAAATAATAAGTAGAAAACGAAATAGCTCAAATCACAATTTATTAAGAGCACACGTAATGACAACCGATTATTAATCTAAAGTTCTCTTAAATGAATAAAAATTATCATACTAATGTTAAAATAAAACCACTAATTTTATTATTTAATTATTATTTTTAAATTTTTAACCACACACATATATATATGACAAAAACTTGTGTGAGACGATCTCACGGGTCGTATTTTGTGANAGAAAGACTTGGGCTTGGCTGCTGTTTGCCCATCGTTTGGCCGAATTATACCCAAAGAGCAAAAGAAAAAAGCATAAACCTAAACCCTAATTCCCTGAATTTGTTCGCTAAGATTGCGAAACTCTCTCGTTTTTTAGTGGAAAATCAATCTCCTCATCTGCCCTCATAAGAAATTTTCTCGACTCCAATTCGCACGGTACATGCTTTTCTTTGTATAAATTTAAGCTAACGTTTAGCTGAGCACAGATTCGATGTAAATGCGAGTCATGTTTATCGTTCATCTTGATTTTTTTCCCCAGTAAATCTCACATGGTTCTCTTGTATAACTAGCGTTTTATAATGGGGAAGAAGAAATCGAGGAAGACGGCGGAGAGTGACACAGATTTGGGATTTCACATTGACATGGATAACGTAAATGCGCATGCTAGGCTCGTTCTTAAGATTTTTCATTTTTAAATATGTGTTTTGAAATCTGCGGTATTTTTGTGCCATTTTAGGTTGGTAGTGATGATATTTATCAGAATGGTGATCAACAATATCATGATGATGATAAGGATGTCGGTGACGAGGATGAATATGATGAAGAAGATGACGAGTTGGGTGACGATGATGACCGACGGAATGATGGTGAAGATGTACAAAGAGGTGATGAAATTGAAGAGCTTGAGAAAGAGTACAGGGAACTCAAAAACGAGGAGCAGTGAGTGAATGATCCTTCTAGTCTTCTACTTTTTTTTTTGTCTTTTGCATTCTATTCCATGATGTTGTAATCTCGTGGTAATTTTTTCTCAGGAGAAATAATTAAACCATTTTCGCATTTAGACTGGGTGCTTAACGGTGTTTGTTCCTGTCGCTTAGAGTCATTTCGTTTGTGGTAACTGGTAAATGTGCATGCTAACTAGTTGGGAGCCGGTTCTGGAGCATGTTGTGTTCCTTATTATCGTATTTTGGGCCTCAATATGCGTGAAATGTGGTACTATGGATTTAAGTCAAAGAAAAGTTCAGAGATAGATTTGAAATGTGTCATGTTTTTTCTTCTTTTTTAAAAATCCACATTTTTGTTTAGGATTCAAATTACATGAAGCTTTAACTGTTCCCTCTTTGAAATCTTCCGTCCTCTGATTTTATATACCTCTAAAACTCCTAGCTTTTACAATCTATTGTTGCAGTGTTGGTTATAATAGTGGTTGCGCATTAGTAGTTTTTCCGTAGTTATCTATAGCATTTTGTTTTTATAGTTTTACCCAAAGGAAAATCTGTTCTAAGTTGTAATGTGAGTACTTGGGTTCTGGTAGCTTCAGCATTTTTTTGTTCCTTGATCACAAATTTGTTGTTGCATGGCATCAATGTGCCAATCAATATCAACACAATGAAAATGTCTTATGGATTGATGATTACCCGTCCTGGCATTCTTGAGTATGTTTTTAGAATTCTAACCTTTATGTTTCTCATTATATTATAATTTACTGTATTTGATTACATTCAGAGATCTATTGAGGAATCTAAAGCGACAGAAAGATGAGGACCTTCAAAAAAGTCAGGCTGTAAAAAACCAAAGGGTATATAGCTCTTGTCACATTACATTTAAGTTTTTATTGTCAGTAGATAATTTATTTTATTGAAAAGTTACTCCTCAAATTTCTTTATTTTCTTTGTTAATGTCCATCAAAATTCACTAGCTTACTTTGAGTTAAAATGTTTGTTTTGTTGATGAGTTTAATGAAAATGATGCTATTTCCATGTTTAAATTCTTGATTGTTTTTATGTGATTTTCTCTGGTAAATAGTCATGCCATATGATTAACGAGATGTGAAATGTCTCAACTTATACATGACCGTGTGCCTTTTATTTTTGTTGTTTCCTTGGCCCTTGCTGGGCTTATCTTCTTTACATAGTTGTAAAAGTGTGTGCCTTGAGCCTAGGCATAGACAGGCGCACCCTACGCGCTTGGGTAACCACCCAGGCGCAAACCTTGCAAGAGGCGATCCCAGACGCACACCTCTTGCAAGGTGCAATGCTTGCTTGAGGTGAGAAAAAGCTCGAACCACCCATACGCAAACGTTGCAAGAGGCGAGCCCAGGCGCATGCCTCTTGCAAGGTGCAAGGCTTGCTTGAGGCGAGAAAAAGCGCGCTTCTGTGAAAATTGTTTGTGAGCAATTTTTTTCTGTTAACATAACCCAAGAGCAATAAGATTAAGCCCATAACCTTTTAATTATTTTAGAAAACCTTTCATGCATGTATTGACATACTTTTATTCCATCAGAACTCTAAGTGCAAAGCACTATCTTTCTCCTAATTTTAACTTGCAGTTCTCTTTGCAATTTCAACTACAGTGTTTCTATATTACTTCAATGCTCTCTTTTTTTGTTTTCTCATTTTTTTTATTTTATAGGCACTTAAATATATTAGCGACCACTCTTTTTCTTTCTGTTTTTTTTTACTGCAATTTAGTTCCAATACCCATCGAACTTCTCATCTAATGTTTTCTTTAAGATTATGTTAAATCTATTTCTATGTATATAATTTTTAGTTAAATTCACCTTAAATATGTGAATTCTGACAATTTATGCTTAGTGCGCCTTACTTCGATAAGGCACGTGTTTTGCCTTGCGCCTCAGGCTCCAGGACACTTATTCGTCTTAGTGTGCCTTGCGCCTTAAATAATTATGCTTCTTTATGTGATTATACTGCTGTGCTGTGATCTTATGATGTCTCCTCTTGGGAAGGCTCTCTGGGACAAGACACTTGAATTCAGATTCTTGCTGCAAAAAGCATTCTCAAGTTCCAACAGGCTTCCACAGGTTCCAACTGGAATTTGACCCGTTTATTAATGATTAAATGAGATATAAGTGTATTAAAAGATATTTGCTAAAAAATTTGTTGTTTAAAGGAGCCAGTTAGATCCTTTTATTGTGATGCGGGTACCGGAGTGAGTGAAGCCTATTCAGATTTAGTTGATTCCTCCAAGAAGACCTTGGATTCTATACTGGAATTACAGCAGGTAAAATAGAAATTTTTCTGTGTCACATCAATGAAATCACGATCATTTCTATTTTAGTTAATGAAATATCTTAGAGTTTGCACATATCTGCTGATTTCCTTTGTTTCTCCTTCACCCTACTTAATTTTGGCAGGCATTGTTGAAGAACAATCCATCCATTGCACACTTTGTTGAAGGTATACATGTCCTCGTCTCATGGTAGTGAATTTGCATAATCCTAATTCAGCCCATTTTGTTGAAGATTTCTGTCAGGGTTTAGGTTAAGTGCTTAACTTTTATAATCATTGTCAGTGCTTTTTTTGCCATTGTTGCCCCCTAGTACTATTTTATTACCAAAATATTGTGCCTGAACTAACAACTAAAGCAGAATTCGTCAACAATCTCCAGAAATAACTTCATGATCTGTGTTTCAAATTAACTTATTGTGAATGTTCATGCTTGAAAATATGATATTTGGTTTCAGATATCTCACGGCTTTGAATTTACCATTTACCCAGTTCTGCTAGGCACCACTGTGACATTTTGTTTAATCTATAAAAAGTTAAAACATGGTTTTACTATTAATATGTTTTCTCTCAAAAACAGAATTGAAAGATATTTGCTTCGCTATCACTTTAGTTGAGTGCTGATACAATTGGTGGTTGGTTTGTTCACCAAAGCTAATTTGATGGCAGATTCCAACCAATTAGAAGCCTCCGGTTACTCCAACGGGGACATTGACGAAGAATGGTTGCAGATTTCTCAAATGCAATCAAGGTAGGCACTGTCATCACTTGGTAGGTTCATTATGGTTTAACTTTAAACACAATCATAATTGTTTAAACTCTTCTTCATCCTAACATATCTGGAGCATGCATCTAAGATCGTTTTTATTTCCTTATTCTTCTTGGTTTATCTTTTATATTTGATTCTGCTGTATATCCTCTGAAGCTGTGGAGATGTTAAGTTTTATTTGGATTTCTTTTTTCAATAGGCAGCAGATAATAATTGATTCTGGAATCTGGATGCAGTTCTGTCTACTTTAATATCAGTTTAGGTCTACAATTGCCCATCGATAAACATCAGCAAATTCTTGATGATTTTGTTCATTTGGATTATTGTGTGTCAGTGACGGATATTGAGATCATAGTGGTTTATGATTTATACTTATCACAAATTTTCTTCTTGTAGAATTGCTTCTTTTAGAAATAAATCAATTGATAAATGGCAGCGGAAGACCCAGGTCACAACTGGTGCAGCTGCTATTAGAGATAAATTGCATGCCTTTAATCAGGTTCCATCAAGACTTTCAAGTTATTTTTATGACACGGTAGGCACAAGCTTAGATTATCCCCAGTTGACTGTTTATGTTTCTACAGAGTATAAGTCAACAAGTGGCTGCTTATATGAGGGATCCAAGTAAAATGACTAAGGCGATGCAACAAAATAGATCGGCGGTTGTTGTGTTTGGAAATGTAGGTTTCCATTTGGTTCTTATTGAATTCCAACAGTTGTCTCAGAATGTCCATATGTTTTGGGTTGTTTATTTTATGTATTCTGATATTTTGTTTTTTGTTTCTCAATAGGTTCTAAATTCTACTGATGATAATGATGAGAAGGTACTTGCTTTTTTCTTGATACTGACTTGTTTAAAGTGGTTTTATTCTTTGTTTACGTTTGCACTTTTGTCTTTTTAAATTGTATGTAGCAAGTGGAAAATTTACAGTATATGTGGTGATGGTAGTCTATATTAGTTCTTTGCCAAATATTCGGTTATTTGCTGGCCATGTAGATATAAAAAACTATGATGATGTAATGAGTGAAGTGTTTTATCGATTGGTTGATAACTTGTGTGCAATATATACTGGTATATTTTAAAATTGAATAGTTTTCAATTTTTAGAGCTGGAGTTGTCCTTAATATGTCCGTACTTTTGGTTTTAGTTAGGTGCTATTCATCTCCCACGTAGTTATGTAGAGTGCAAATGATACTGACCTCTTATGTGGCGGTTGATAAATCTTTGAATGAATCTCAACAAGGTGAAAAGTCAAGATATAAAGTCTAGAACTCCTAATCACCTGTATAACATATAAATTTGAGGTGAGAGAAATCTCAGTTTAGGGAATTTTGCAGTTGTGATTGCACGGTTACATTCAGTTGTTGTGCTTGAATTAATGAATTTCAAACTTTTTGATTTGCTTGGATGGACGAAATTGAAGGTTACGTATAAGATTTATGGATTTGAAGTTAGAGATTTCAAATTCATAATAACGAATCCATTGGTTTGTTTGGGAGAATCCACTTGGAAACAGATTTCAAAATCTCAAATATGTATTTTTTGAGTCATTATGGTGGATTTCAAATACATACCAACATGGAGTTATTTCAAATCCTTACTTAAATTCAATTTTTCAATCTAAACGCAACCGAAGTGTATTTCATATCTGATCCATATCAAGTTATGCGATTTCATATACACCTAAGACGAGTGATATTTGAAATTCATGTCTTTAGTCCCTCCCCCAAATCAAATCGATCAATCCAAGTGCAACTCAATTCCCATCTCCTGCGGTGAAACCTGAAAAGGCCTTGTTTTTGGTTTGTTCATAGTTCCTTTTTTAAAGTGTGAGATGTCAGGCATAGACTCCTATCAACATATTGAAAATGGGGAAACCCAGTGTGGGAGGGGGGAATGGTGACTTATTTGTAAAGTCAGACAAATCAAAAGAAATGAATTGAAAGGTTATTTTGTTGAATTTCTATCCCTTATTGGTGGTTGTCTTTGTCACCATTGGTAGCTGAACATGTGAGACTTTTGTAGGAGACAGACACCGATGGTGACCCTGAACTTTTGGACGACTCTGAATTATATCAGCAACTACTGAAAGAGTTCTTCGAGACAATCGATCCATCATCATCTGGTAAGATGTTTTGGATGTAATATATTTCCTTTTATGCTGAGAACATCTGGTTTAAATTCTCATCTCAAATGCATCATTTCTAGTTTAAATGACAATATCAGCCTATTTGGTTTGTAGTCAGTCTGAGAAGGGGTATTTTGCAGGTTTTCTGTACTCTGTAGTTTCTGTTAAATATTTCTGTTTTTGCTGCGGAATGTGTAGTTTAAATCCTTGCCTCAAATACATCATTGCTAGTTGCATGACAATGTTTGTGAATGTGGTTTTATGTTAGTCGCTAGAAGGGTGTCTGCCAACTCTTTTGTGGCTTTCATATCTTATTATCTTACAAATAGCCAGCTATGGTTTGTCTGAAATGCTAAAGAAGCTGATAATCGCAGTCAATTATTGTCAATTTTGCTGCTGATGGTTGATAGTGACATCCTTTTGAACACCCTTTTTGCATCAAGCTTGGACACCTCTCAAGGTAGATATATGGGAGGGATTTTTAATGTCTGTGGTACAAGGGAGGGATCTTTAATGTCTGTGGTTCAACCTTTCTATTGTAGGTTGGTTATACCTTTCTTCCAATTGGCAAAAGATTTTAGGTTTTCATCCAAAATCTAAATCCTTTGGCAATAATATTTTTACTCGTCTCCTCGAGGTTTAATCTCCTCGAGGTTTAATTTGATCAACTGTTCTTTTTATGTTTCAATGTTGGCCACTTCAACCCTTAAATATAAAACACCTACACCTACACCACACCTTTCCTTCTTCAAAACGGCTAACTGATTCACCAACGCAGATTCTGTTAATATGTGGTTGCATCCCATAACCAGACCTTTAATTTGTTTAGTGGGAAAGTGTCCCTGCAGATTTTTCATATACTAGTATTTTCTAGCATATTTTCTGAGCCAACAGAGAAAACCATGTCCAAAATCTATTTTGATTATTTGCCAGAGGCGGCCTTCTATGCTATGAAAAGATTGCAGAAGAAGAAGAGAAAAATCGTTGATCGTCGTGCCTCGAAGAGTCGCAAGATCAGGTACGTGCATTGTTGTTGGCAGGGCTCTCCTTTCACCCCAAGCTACGGCTATTTCTGTGAAATCTCCAATATTTAATGGATTGGCAGGTATCATGTTCATGAAAAGATAGTCAATTTTATGGCACCTCAACGGATGGATCTCCCTCCCATGGCCCCTAAACTATTTGAAAATTTGTTCGACCTCAAAAGCAAGAAACCTGCCTCAGTGGCTTAGGTACCTTTATAAACCGAAATCATGCAAGAAACGTGAAAGTGAAAATCTGTGTACCTGTACTCAATTCTTTATGTAGAAAACACATCACAGGATTCAAGGAAGCGCGGAAATGAGGATGGTCGAGTCCGAGTGGTGAATGTGAGGATTTTGTATCTCTGAATTGTTGATTTTACTTTACAAATTTGCTTCCATGAGTTATTGTTTCTTAGACTTATAGCACACTGAATCGTTTGATGGCGCTTTTGATTTGAAGGACTTCAAATTTGTTATCTAATCCTATTTTCTTGTATTGTATTTTAAATTCCTCGAATTTGAAATTCTTCCCTTTGTTTTTAAGATTGTTTATAATTAGCATGTTTCTGTATAGCTGGTGGTATAGCACGAGAGAGACTAACAGCCGAAAATATGGTTATGAAATTTAAATAATGTTTAAAGACATTTGAACGACATAATGTTTATGTAGGAGTATTTACCAATTTAAACATATCAAAACATCAGAAATAAATTCAGATAAGTTCACTTATATGTATTGTCATATTTTGCCATTTTTTTTTTTGGTTTTGTGATTTTGATATTATGGCAATTCTTTCACATATANATATATATGACAAAAACTTGTGTGAGACGATCTCACGGGTCGTATTTTGTGAGACAGATCTCTTATTTGGGTCATCCATTAAAAAGTATTACTTTTATGCTAAAAGTAATACTTTTTATTGTGAATATCGGTAGGGTTGACCCGTTTCACAGATAAAGATTCGTGAGACCGTCTCACAAGAGAGCTACTCTATATATGTATGTGATTTTAGTTTGTTATATGTTTGTTATTTAGAATTACATAATATATTTAATTTTAGACAAAAACTTGTGTGAGACGGTCTCACAGGTCGTATTTGTGAGACAGATCTCTTATTTGGGTCATCCATGAAAAAGTATTACTTTTTATGCTAATAGTATTACTTTTTATTGTGAATATGGGTAGGATTGACCCATCTCACAGATTAAGATCCGTGAGACGGTCTCACATGAGACTCACTCTTAATTTTATATCAAAATAGATTTTTTTTTTGTAAATTAATGTTGATGACTATTAATTTCACGTGATTAAAAATTTAAAATATTATAAATCAAATAAATATACATAATTTAATTCATATTTAAATAGATAATAGGTTAATAATCAGATAAAATATCGTATAATTAAGTTTTAATACCATCAAATTCTAATAAATGATGACTACAATTCATATTTATTATAATATTGATCTCATACATTGAATTCAAAAGTAACGTGTCTTTCTATAAATATGACTAAAAAAATATCAAACTAATCAAATTGTATTGCAAATAAACATTAGAAAATTTACAAAAGAACACCTAGAATATATTATAATGGATGTCCTACAAGACAACTGTGTTGGGATTGTACTGAATCTTTATAATAAACTATCTTTATTTTAATATATTTTACATTTTATTCATTTTTTTACATTTAATTTATTTATATACTAATACAAACGGTAAAAATTAAGATCTTAAAAATAGTATAACAAGATATATGAGGCCGTAATAAGATAATGATCATGAAAAACATGTTTTAGTTATTGTATATCCTTAAGATAGCTCCTAGCTGATTTTTTTTTTATTTTTTCGTCCAAAAGTAGGATAAATGTCGCTCGATCTCAATACTAATATTTTGTGATGTTGTGTATCACGTTCGTTAGTATGTACATGAAGATGTTCAAATATACAAATGAGTGCTCATATTATGAGTACACTAACATCCATCACTCAGACTTTCCAAATTGTTGCAATTCATCGAGTTGATAAGTATGTGTTTATGATTGTACATAATTAGTCTTTATGTACTAAGACAACATTGAGGCTCTACATGTTAGTCCTGCATTTTGACTAGTTTATCGGCCCCATGAGGGTCATCAAGTGACGAGATTGGGTGTGTGGTAACATACATAAGAGCCAGAGCACTGTAATCAGGTATTCACCGCTCGCCTACAGACGTATATTTTATGTGATCTAATGAATTAATATTGCATTAAATCTTTTGCCAGAGTAAGATATGTTTTAGGGTAAGGTTCCCCAGTTCTACACATGATGCCACTATGATCACTTAAAATATATCACATCGTCATCGAATTCATATACAACTTTCGATATGCCAATTATTGCAGATTTAATAGGGATATAAGAGATGAAACGACAGTAATGTACGTTAACCATAATCTATTGGTTTTTGAATGTTCTATCAGTGATACTTAGGAAATCATGAAATGATGATACTAGATGATCTTAACATGATTTGATGAGTGCAATCAAAAATGAGTTCTGATATTTTTGTGATGATGAGTTGATGCATAGAATGAGACTAATTATGGTAAGCCCGAATAAGGGACAATTGTTGTCTTAAATCACAAAAATTTGTGAATCTACAGTTAACAATATCCCTAAACTATTGAAGGTCACACATACACTAGTTTCCTTGTTCTCTAGAGATAGTCAAATTCAAGATGATCGAGATTATTATAAAAACACTTTTATGGACATAAAGATATTGGCCTTGGAGAGTCCAAGCCTATCCACCTTATAGAAGGAGTCAATGGACTCAAGCACATCTAACTAATATAATATAATTGTTTGGGCCAAAAATAATTAATTATGGAAAGCCCAATTTAATTCCCAATCCCGAGTTAATTCTGAAGCCCAATTGAATGAGCCCATAACGGACTAATTCTTAATCGATTCAACCGATCATTGAGCGCGGAAGAGGAAGAAGAACATGGGAGGATAGGTAGAAATCGTGGCATGAGTGGGAAAGATCATGGGCTCATGGGGGAGTGGGGAGAAACCGTATGGGCGCTGGGAAGAAAAGGAGAGATCGGCAAAGAACACAACGGAACTCTACACACAGGACTCTAAAGCAAAAACTTGCAAAAATACTCTCTGCAAAAATTCAATCTTCAAACGATAGTTTTTAAGATTTCTAGCATATTTCTAGCATTCTCTCGTTTTTTTAGATTTCAACAACTTTATATTTATATGTTTGTGTCTTGTAAATTCCTACGGTTTATTGAAAATATAAACAATGTCAGGCATTTATTTTTCAAATTCCAATAGTTTTCTTTATTTTGGCGTTATAGTTGTTTTAGGAGATTAGAACCGACGGTCAAATTTAGAATTCACTTTCGTTTGTTTTTAGAAGTTAGATTTTTATCATTTTCACACAAATCGGTGCATCTTCGCACCTGGCATGCCCGCAAATCAAATATTGTGCAAACATATTTTTGGCACGCCCGGTGGGACACACTATGCCGCCAAGAAGAAAAGAAAATGTCAACCAAGGGGATGTGGAGTCTCAACCAAGCCAGGAAGATGTTCACGCTCCACTGACAGAACAGCAGGCTGCTGAAGAGACGACTAGGGAGTTGGATTTGCATCCAAGTGATGTTCCAGAGATGTCTGCTCATATTTCAAACCGTTTGGTTGAAGAATTGACTGCGATGAAAATTGAAGAGATATCACAAGCACTGTCCAAGGCTGTGTCTGATTGCTTGAAGACAGTGTTGGGTAAACCGAACCAGTCAACCAACAAAGAGCAGAATGTAAGTGAAAAAGAAGGGAACCAAGGAAGCAACCAAGTCCAAGGAAGTAACCAAGTCCATGAGTTTGATCAGGGAGTAGGAAACTCTAGGGCTGGCGATCCTCGCCGCTCAGAGTTTATTCTCCCAAATCAGCCAGAAAGAAGGTATACACCACCTCACAAGAGAGAAGAAACCTTAGGAGGAAGGGCTCAGCCATATCCACGTGCTCATGGAGTGGGGAGTTCAAAACAACCGATGGCTCAAGTCTACAGCGTGACAAATCCACTGTACCAACCGGGAGCTTATGATGACAAATCACACATGGATTATCCAGGAGTAGATGGGGGTTTCCCAGGAGGTAATGTTGGTTTGAGTGCAGGGGTTCAAGCTCGGGGGGCAAATCATTACCATCACCCGCTCCCGGCTCGGAACATTCACATGGTTGATCCAGAAATGGTGAGAGAGGCTGTTCAAGAGCTATATGGGCCGGCTTTGAGGCAGATAGGCCGCCCAGAATTCCACAAGCCCTATCCAGAATACATAGACGTGAATAACCCGTACCCAAGGGGTTATAGAGTTCATGACTTCAGTCTATTCTCTGGGGAAGATGGTCAGTCCAGCATGGAACATATAGCCAGGTTTACGATCCAGTGCGGGGAGTTAGCCAACTTGGAGAATTTCAACAATTTGAAGTTACGGCTATTCCCGAATTCTCTCACAGGGACTGCATTTGCATGGTATGCTTCACTCCCCAGAAATTCAGTGATGAGTTGGCAAGAGATGGAAAGACAATTTCACATCCAATTCTATAGAACGGAGCCAGAAGTGTGTATTGCCGATTTGTCCAGAGTAACCCAAAAGAAAGGAGAATCTGTAGAGTCTTTTATCGACAGGTTCAAAAAGATGAAAAACAGGTGTAAGGTGTTCCTACCAGAGACCGAGTTCGTGAAGATGACACAAAAAGGGCTGGATTTTGAATTAAGGAAGAAATTCCAGGGTATGGAGTTCAGGGATTTCTTTGAGCTAGCTGCCAAAGTGGCTGAATACGAAGAACTATTGCGGGAAGAGTCATACAAGAAGAAAACTGTTATGGGGTCTTATTATCAGGAGGTGGAAGATGTGGCATTGGCAGAAATTCGATTAGCTGGTTCTTGCACAGTTCCCCAGCTAAAAAAGAAGCCAGCTGAACTTGAAAAGAAGAATAGCTCCCAACTCCCCAAAGACATGCAGTATACATTTGATGTGTCAAAGACCGAGGAAGTTTTTGATTTCTTGGTAAAAGAAAAATTCATCACATTCCCACCTGATCACAGGATGCCACCCGCCGAAGAGCTGAAGGGACGAGAGTATTGTAAGTACCACAACTCCTACAATCACGCTACTAAGTCTTGTTGGGCGTTCAAGAACATTTTGCAAGACAGGATTAACAAGGGAGTCGTGAAGTTCCCTAACAAACAAGAGTCTATGGCGGTGGATGATGATCCTTTCCCCCCAGTAGCTTTAGTCAATGTGAATGTGACAGATTTGAGAGATCTTCTCAATGAAAAAAGAATCCGATCCTTTGCAGTGAAAGATCGAATAATCAAAAAATGCTGGATCCCTAAGGGTCAATTGTATGAAGCCACTGGAAGGTATAATACCGATCGACTAAGAACAGTTCAGCAGCGTGTAACCAGAAATGTTGGCGAATCCGCGGCCTCTAGGCCGAGGAACCAACATTTCCTTGAAAGACCAGTGGTGGAGAGTCAATGGTTTAGAGGGGAGTCATCTCGCAATCAGCGCCAAAGGTATTCGGACATGAGAAATGCATATGAAGTTGAGTCACGAAAGGTGGAAACCAGGAAAATATCAGCTGATCAAGGCAGAGAGCGGCGTGCATATGAAATCTCAAGAGAAAAAATGATTGAAAGCAGGATACCAAGGCCCAGGTACGTCCTTCCAGCTAGAGGGGAGTTCAGTGAGTCTTGGAGGGTGGCCCAACACAAAAAGTTTCCTAGGCTACCGACTAGGACTCAAAAGAGACGGCTGTTGAGGGAAAGAGCTATTGCAAGAAGAGAGGAGTCCGCTAAGTTGAGAGATGAACCCACAATTGCTGTTCCCGTCTCCGTGAATCAAGTGGGGGAGTAAATCCAAGTTTGGAAGATCGGCGACTGAAGATAAGTTTGTAGAGGATGAAAATTATTTGTTGAGCGAAGAGGATGATCAAAAAAGAAAAACAATTAATTTTTGTGTTGGAGAGTTTCACATCACTGTGGATTGTGCCAGAGGAGTGGTGATACTACCAGAAAAGTTTAAAATGATAGAAGAAGAGAATGGGGAGTTGATGTCCCAGGAGTCAGTGTCAAAGGAGGAGCATGCAAATAAACTCCCTGAAGGGAGTTCAAGAGTGATTATAAAAGAAGATCACCCAAATAAGCCTAAACAGGTGATACTTGAAAAGCCTACACTGGCCATGACCAAGCACATAAGGCCGTTGTACATCAAGGCCCATGTCAATGGGAAACTAGTGTCTAGGGTTTTGATTGACAATGGCTCAGCTGTGAATGTTCTTCCAGTAAGGATGTTGAGAAATTTGGGCAAGACTGAAGAAGATTTGATTCCTACTGAAGTTTCTGTTGCTGCGTTTACCGGGGAAACCACCAAGACCATTGGAGTATTCCCCGCTGATGTTACTGTTGGGAGCATGTCATCTTTATGTGCATTTTTCGTGGTAAACTCCTCCGCCAACTTCCAAGCGTTGTTAGGCAGAGATTGGATCCATGCAAACCAGTGCATCCCATCTTCAATGCACCAACTGTTGTTATTTTGGAAAGGAGACGACGTAGAGGTTGTAGAAGCGGATGGACACCCGTTTCAAACAAGTGCAAGTGCAGTGGAGGCCAGATATTACAACGTGGATTTTGGGCCTATCAAAATTCGTAACAATAGTAAGAAAGAAAGCNCGTCTCCGTGAATCCAGTGGGGGAGTAAATCCAAGTTTGGAAGATCGGCGACTGAAGATAAGTTTGTAGAGGATGATGATGATTTGTTAAGCGAAGAGGATGATCAAAAAAGAAAAAAAATTAATTTTTGTGTTGGAGAGTTTCACATCACTGTGGATTGTGCCAGAGGAGTGGTGATACTACCAGAAAAGTTTAAAATGATAGAAGAAGAGAATGGGGAGTTGATGTCCCAGGAGTCAGTGTCAAAGGAAGAGCATGCAAATAAACTCCCTGAAGGGAGTTCAAGAGTGATTATAAAAGAAGATCACCCAAATAAGCCTAAACAGGTGATACTTGAAAAGCCTACACTGGCCATGACCAAGCACATAAGGCCGTTGTACATCAAGGCCCATGTCAATGGGAAACTAGTGTCTAGGGTTTTGATTGACAATGGCTCAGCTGTGAATGTTCTTCCAGTAAGGATGTTGAGAAATTTGGGCAAGACTGAAGAAGATTTGATTCCTACTGAAGTTTCTGTTGCTGCGTTTACCGGGGAATCCACCCAGACCATTGGAGTATTCCCCGCTGATGTTACTGTTGGGAGCATGTCATCTTTATGTGCATTTTTCGTGGTAAACTCCTCCGCCAACTTCCAAGCGTTGTTAGGCAGAGATTGGATCCATGCAAACCAGTGCATCCCATCTTCAATGCACCAACTGTTGTTATTTTGGAAAGGAGACGACGTAGAGGTTGTAGAAGCGGATGGACACCCGTTTCAAACAAGTGCAAGTGCAGTGGAGGCCAGATATTACAACGTGGATTTTGGGCCTATCAAAATTCGTAACAATAGTAAGAAAGAAAGTCCACTGTACATGCAAACACCAACTCCAAGCTCGGTGTTGGAAAGAATCCTCAAGCCTACTGTTATCGTGCCGCCTAGGCCGATGATTCAACCGCTAATTGAGGAGGTTGATGATTGAAATGAACCAAGAGGGGAAAGAGGTAGCTGCAACCTCTATATGGAAGGCGCATGTGCAGCAAGTACTGAACAAATTGGAAGAAGATGAAGCATGGGACACCTACGGAACTGAGGTTGTCCAAGAAGAAGAATACGAAGAGAATGAACTCCAAGTTGATGAATTGTTGATGGCGTCATCTCAAATGGAAGATGGCCAACATGAAGTACAAGACCCGTTGGAAGAAATTAACTTGGGGGAGCTTGAGAATCCAAAAGTGGTATATGTGAGTGAGTTACTAGAAGAGCAATTGAAGCAAGATTTGATCAATGTGCTGAAAGAATACAAAGACTGTTTTGCATGGAGTTATGATGACATGCCAGGGTTGGACCGGAAATTGGTCGAACATCGACTTCCACTCAAAGATGGTTTCAAGCCATTTCAACAGCCATCTCGTCGCATGTCAAAAGAAGTCGAGTTGAAATTAAAAGAGGAAGTTGAGAAACTGTTGAGGGCCAGGTTTATAAAGCCAATCAGATATACCGGATGGCTTCCGAACATTGTGCCAGTCATGAAAAAGAATGGCAAGATCAGAATATGCATTGACTTCCGAGACTTGAACTGTGCAACTCCCAAAGATGTGTACGTAATGCCGATACCTGATATGTTAATTGATTCGGTGGCTTGGCATGAGCTGTTGTCTTTCATGGATGGGTTCTCGGGTTACAACCAGATTAAAATAGCAGAAAGTGACACTCACAAAACTGCATTCAGATGTCCAGGAGCTGTTGGTACGTTTGAATGGCTTGTCATGCCATTCGGGCTGAAAAACGTAGGGGCCATATACCAAAGGGCTATGAACTCGATTTTTCATGATATGATAGGGCATCATATTGAAGTATATATAGACGATATTGTTGTGAAATCCAAACAAGCTGCTGATCACGTTGAACACTTGAGGAGGAGCTTCCAAAGAATGAGGCAACATGAGTTAAAGTTAAATCCATTGAAATGTGCCTTTGGTGTGAAAGCAGGAAACTTTTTGGGATTTCTGGTACATCAGAGGGGAGTTGAAGTGGATAAAAACAAAGCCAAAGCTATTATGGAAGCAAATCCTCCTAGAAACAAGAAAGAGTTGCAACGCTTCCTTGGGCAAGTAAATTACTTGAGGCGTTTTATCTCTAACCTTGCAGGGAAGACCAAAGAGTTTTCACAGTTGCTGAAGCTCAAAGACAATAGGGAGTTCAAATGGGAAGATTCGCATCAGAAAGCTTTTGATGTGGTACAGGGATATTTATCCAATCCACCTGTTCTTATGCCTCCCAGGTATGGAATGCCCCTTGAATTATATATCTCTGCTGCCCATGAGTCAATTGGATGTTTCCTAGTTCAAAACAATCACGAAAGAAATGAGCAAGCCATCTATTATTTGAGTAGATTCCTTACTCCAGTAGAGGTAAAATACTCTGTGATTGAAAAACTATGCTTAACATTGTATTACGCATGTACTAAGTTAAGACATTATTTGATTCAATCAATAGTGTTTGTGGTGATTAAAACCGATTTGATTAAATATATGCTTAATAGACCCATCCTCTCTGGGCGTATTGGCAAATGGTCTTTAGCATTGGCCGAGTTTACATTGATCTACTACCCCCAAAAATCAGTAAAGGGCCAAGCTATAGCCGATTTTTTAGCTGATCATCCTTCACTTGATGAGTCTATTGGAGAGCAGGTTGGTTTTCCGGTTTGTGGAATAGATGTTCGACCATGGGAGTTGAAGTTTGATGGATCAAGTACAGAAACAACAGCCGGAGCTGGTATTGTGATCACCTCCCCAAGAGGTGTGAAAACCGCTCTATCCTTTAATTTGGGTTTTCCATGCACCAACAATCAGGCGGAATACGAAGCACTGGTCATTGGATTAGAAATTCTGAAAGATTTAGGGGCGAGGGAATTGTTAATATCAGGGGATTCTCAGCTGGTACTCAAACAGCTGTCAGGGGAGTTCAAATGCACAAGTTTGTCCTTGGCTCCATACTATACCGCGGCATCCCAACTTCTAGATGATTTCGAGGAAGTGTCATTAATACACGTCCCAAGACAAGAAAATTGGGAGGCTGACGAATTGGCACAGGTTGCTTCGGGATTGAAGATATCTCCAGAACTTACACACAGACTAGTGTTGATCCAGAAGAAAAACCACCCTTCAATCCAGCAAAGGGGAATTCAGGTAGACACGCTCAATTTGGATATAAACTTAGCTGGTGACTGGAGAGATGACATAAAACAGGTGTTAGAATCAACCGGGAGAGATATTCCACATGGCTTAAAAATAAGAGCTCTTAATTACGCCTTAGTGGAGGGAGATTTGTACAGGAAAGGTTTAGATGGTTTGCTCCTCAGATACATAGGTTTTCCAGAGGCTTTGGAGATCATGAAGCAAGTTCATGAGGGAGTGTGTGGAGCGCATCAATCTGGAGTGAAGATGAGATGGTTGATAAGGAGATATGGCTACTATTGGCCATCCATCCTGAAAGATTGCATCAAATATGCTAAGGGATGCCAGCCATGTCAGAAACACGGGAACATCCAAAGAATTCCAGCGGATGAGCTCCACAGCGTTGTCAAACCATTGCCGTTCAAGGGCTGGGCCATGGACTTAATAGGGAAAATCTACCCAGCATCATCTAAAGGCCACTCTTTCATCCTTGTGGCCACGGATTTTTTCACCAAATGGGTAGAAGTAGTGCCTTTGAAGAAAGCAGAACAAGTGGATGTCATTAACTTTGTAAAATAAAATATTATTCATAGGTTTGGAATCCCAGAGTTGCTGACCACGGATCAGGGAACTATGTTCACGGGCTCAGATATGAGGGACTTTGCAGAAGACTATGGAATCAAATTACTAAACTCGTCCCCTCACTACCCACAGTCCAACGAGCAAGACGAAGCGTCAAATAAAGTGTTGATAAAGATTCTACAAAAGATGATGGAGGAGAATCCCAGGGATTGGCCAAGGCTATTATCAGAAACTTTGTGGGCGTACAGAACATCCAAGAGGACAGCCACTGGAGTGAGCCCTTTTTCCCTTACTTTTGGCCATGATGCAGTGCTCCCATTGGAGATTATGGTGCCATCAATGCGAGTGGCAAGGCAAAATGAACTCGCCCTTGAACATTATAATGAAGCAATGATCATGGAGTTAGAAGAATTGGATGAGCTGAGAATCCAAGCGTACAATGCTCTGCTATTACAGAAACAGAAAGTGGCAAGGATCTATAACAGGAGAATCAACAAGAAAAACTTTCAAGAAGGAGATATTGTGTGGAAAACCACATTGCCCCTGGGGACAAAGGACAGAGACTTAGGCAAATGGTCACCAAATTGGGAAGGACCATTCAAGGTCATAAGGTCCTAGATGGCAATGCATATTGGCTATCAAGCGTAGATGGCCAACCACACAAAAGATGTATAAATGGCAAGTATCTAAAGCCATACTTTCCAAGCATGAGGGATGAAATAGGAAACGCAAGTGAGTAAAGCAAGCAGGGAGGCTGATATCCAGCAGGGAGTTGGCCTTTGGGCCATTTTGGCATACCTTTGTTTTTTACTATTTGCATACTGTGAAATATGGAGAACAAAGTGGACTCTATAGCCACTTTCAGGAACCAAATTTTGTTTGAACGGTGATAATTCGAGTCCACGGTAGCTTTCGGGCTGCTTGAAAGGAAATTAAGTGTGTGGGGAGTCGGCCTTATGGCCACTTGAACATACATTTGGTTGATGTGTCTATTATTCTTATGTTATGGGAAATCGTTGACAAAGTAGGCTTGCTGGCCACTTTTATATATGTGTAGTTACTTCGAAACTTTATGTGATGTAAGTCTTAGAGCCATTGATACGAATGTTCGATTGGTCATGATTTGATAATGAGACTGATGAAGTAAAATGGGACATGCAGCCATTACATGACTTGATTGTTTGCATTTGCAGTTATAGACCATGAAGTAGGCCTTCGGGCCACTTAGCATGTGACAAGAAAGAAAAGCACCGAGCGGGGAGTTGATGCTCACCAAGCAGAACAGCGGGTGATAAAGGAAGAACAGAAAAGAACAAGGGCATTATGCGAACCCCAAGAAGATCCAGAGGTTGACTTTGGTATAAAAATAGGCTATCTGGCCATTTTGTATGGTTTTTGGCTTCATGTTGTAAGATTTTACTTTAAGTAGGCCTTAGGGCCACTAATGTAAATATTTGGTGATTATGATTCAAAAAATAAGAAAGATCAATTAAAGTTGGCCAATAGGCCAACTCTTATCATATTGAATTCATTTTGTCTCAATAAGGAATCAGGACAGGAAATAATCGCAAGCGGGGAGTTTTAAAGCCAACTTATGGTTTGGCTTGAAGGTATTGAAGTGAGGTGGGTTAAACATCCAATACACAACAGCCCGTACAAATCCACTTTCGTTCCACATTCATCACCCAACAACAACAACACCAAACTACCAGTCAACAAAATATAAAGCGAAATCACCACACGCAAGAACAAGTAAACGTGTATGCGGGAAAGGGGCCCGACTGAAGTGCAAATGCATAGACGTGTATGCGGGAAAGGGATCCGACTGAAGTGCAATGGATAATGCTAGGGACGAGGGATTTGGCTTGAGTGGATGCAACATGTAAGAGCATATAAAAGCATATAAAAGCACATAAGAGTTAAAAGGTACCTCCGGTTCAGAAACTCCAAACATCAAGTGATGAATATCGAATATACCGAAGAACCGAGGCCAACTCATGGCCAATATCCAACCTAGGATTACCTGCTGGAAAGAAACATTTCGAAGTATACAAGAAGAACCAATGAAAGAGGTTGCAGTAAGGCAGAGAATCAAATCGAAAATAGGGGAAACGACAGTAAAGTTCCTACAAATGTGCCCATCAAACAAAATACAAGCGACTGTCTCAAACTAATCTATGCCAATCAACTAAACAAAACAAAATCAAGGGAATAAAGCGCGAAGTTGCTCCCACTTGGCTAGACACTCTGACTGAGTGTTCTCGGCCTCATGAAGCTGTCTGGTCCAGAGTTGATAATCATCCTTAAGACTAAGGAGTTGCTGACAGATAGCTTGTGAATCTCTTCTGTTGCCTAACAGAGTGACTTCCAAAGTCTCTGCATCATCCAGCAAGGTGACCATCCTAGCTCGGCGCCTCTGGATCTCCTCTTCCAGTTTCTTAACCTCAGCCTCCTCCGCGTCGTAGCTGGCCGCTGCTGCAACAATCTGTTCACGAAGCACCTTGTCATGCCTGTCTAGCTCCTCCTTTTTCTCACGCTTGCTTTGAAAGGATGTACGATGAGACATCATATCTGCGCTCGTAGCAAAAGCTGCATCAGACTGCGAAAATATGGTCGAAAGACCATCAAGTATGCTAGACTCAGAGGTAGCAAACTCTGGAGAAGTCTTAAGATTAGATATGGATGAGAGCATCGCCAATCTTTGAGACTCCCCGAGCTGGTGCAAGCCAAGGCCAAGGAAATTTCGAACCGCCATCTTGGCATGAGCTAGAGCTTCGATGGATGGGGTACATCTCTCGAGAGTAGATGTCACGGAGGAGACACTGTCTGAGAAGCTCAGATCAACTTGGCTCTCCGGCTTGCCAATGAGTCCGAGTCACGCCCTACGAGAGGTAAGATCCTGTCAAGTAAATAAAGTCAAGGTCGGGCATGAGCAGTAATGAAAATGTACATGACAGAGAAATAGTGGAAAGAAATTACCGTAGAGGGAGTGGCTGCAACATGCAATGAACTAGGAGGATTTGGGCTGAACCAGGAGGTAGATGGGAACTCCCGCAAGACAAATGCGTCATCTTCAGCTAAAAAATCGTTGGTTCGTTTCTCAGAATCATCAGGAACCTCATCGAGTTGTACACCAGAAACTCCAGCTTGAGAGGTTCCCTGTCCAAATGTTGCTGGGCTGAAATCAGTGTCGAAAGCCTCTTCACTGTCTGAAACTTCGGAGCTAGAATTCTTGGGACTTGGCTGCGCAGAGAAGGGGGGTGGATCATCGTCACCAAGGATGATGGGATCCTCAAAAGTATTGCTAGGGCCAGAAATCAGCTTAGATGAATGGCGAGTATGATATCGCCGACCCACTGTCTGAAGTATAGGTGCAGCCTTTCTTGTTGGGGCAACTTTAGAAACAACCTTAGTTTTTGAAGAGTGGGGTCTTGGTGGCACGGTGTCCGAACCTGGTTTGGATTTCAACCCCTCTTGTGTGTTCGCTTTTGTGAGCTTGATAGCAACAGGAACGTCTTCGTCGGGAATTGAGCCTCGCTTGCGAGTACCTATAAGAAGTACCAAAACGACGCTGGAATAACAAATATTGATAACAAAGGCACTGTGTAAACATAAGTGGAAACATAAAGATACCAGACCATACCAGGGTGTCGAATTACCGATGGAATCAGGTCTAAGTAACGAGACTTCCACCAAACAGCGAATGAATCGGCAATCTTTCGGTCAATTTGCACCATCGGGCTGAGAAACCTCTGGGGTAAAGTGGATAGGAGCTGTACGGTTGCCTTAGAGAGCTTCCTAGACGCGATTTCTGAAGCAATATGCGTCAAGTCCACCGGGAAAGATAGCGTGGCGTGAGGGATTGCCGGTGAGAGCCAGAATTGATATGCATATAAAGAAGGATTATCTAAATTCAAATGACCAACTTGATTTATCATTATATGGCGGGCGTGTGGAAGAACAATCTACTACCAACAATCTGGAATGGATGTATTGGGTCAGGAGTAGAGCAGCAATCTCATCAGGAGAGCGACCGTGAAAATCGGGAAAAACACCAACCCAGAAAGGCCGTGTGAGGCAAGAAACGCTAGGTCGCGCAGGTAGGTTGAGTGTTTCAAGTTTCAGTCGCTGCAGATAATCCATCAGATCAGAGGCTGAAAGAATAAGACGACTTCCCATCAGTGAAGTAGTGCGCAACATAGTAGGGGGGCCAGCAAGGAAGTCCATCACGCCAGGGAAGTAAGAGAATGCCCATATCTGTAAAAACCACGACACTCCCCCTAGATTGGAAATAGGATCATGCCGAACGCACTGATTCAAACTGCGATATACGGACCCTAGAAGCATTACCGCCAAATTATACACTCGACCGGTGCTGAGGGAGCATGCCAAGGGTAGGTATTCAGAAGATGGCTTACCGGATGAAGGGCAGAATATATAATGACATATTAACACCCACAGAAACATGATGTGTTCAACCACAGAAGGGATGCCTGTATGCAAAGACCATTCCTTAACCACTGCCCGATAAGAGGGATAGCAGTAACGAGTATGAGCTAAAGACGGGGCAGCGGGATCATCAATGAAATAGGGAGAGTCAGGCCCAACCACAGGCAACCCCAGGAACAGAGACACATCATACAGAGTTATGGACAGTGGGCCAAATGGGAAGATAAAAACATTGCAGGAAGGAGACCAAAACCTGAGAAGACAATCGAATAGGGCCGACTGCTTGTTTATTTTCATCTTGGAAGTCATGACCAGCGGCCACAAACCCTGCTGACGCCATTGTCGTCCGAAATGAGGTTCCAGGCGATCTATCCATTCAACCCAATCTTCAGGAACCCGTGGCCAAGATTTAAATTGGGAAGATTCACTGTGCGGCAATAGAGATCTGGAGAGCAATAAATCCCTAGCATGTAGTTAAGGTAGGGGAAAGAACAACCGATGTACTGATGGAGGGAATTGATTCTCAGGATAGGAAGGGTGCCGCACTGGGCCGATAGTAGCAAGGGCCAGAGAAGCAAAGGCTGGGCTCCTATAGTTGAACAACAGATAAGTAAGAAACATTGCAATGCATAAAGAAGACAAATGATAATGGAAGATGCAATTCATACCCAGCTTTAGCATCAGATTTGTGAGAGGCCCCAGATTCGGATGCAAATGGATTAACAGCTGATACGCCTACAAGAAATGAGTTGAAATCTCAAACATCTTTGCCAAGTAAATGAACTACAAGCCAAGGACATACCAGACGTCATCGAAGAGTGAATCAAAGGAGTAGCCATCAGCGAAGTGATAATCGAAGCCGAAATAGTAGCAGGAACAGATGGGACAACTTCTATTAAAGATGGGGTAGGCGTATTGAAAGCAATCGGAGTCTGGGACATCACTGTAGCCGATAACCTGTAAACCAATAAGACATAAACGAAGCAATTCCCCACACTTCCTGAGGACAAATACACCACATACCTATCTTTTTCAGCATCAATAGGGGTGACCGCAGAAACAGAGCCGGGGTCGATAGATTGATTGGGGTCAAAAACCACTGCATGCACGCAAGAAATATTCAGAAAAAACCCATGGTTACTGATGTATATTACAGGGCCAAACAATGGCTAAACTACTGCACCTACAAAGCAAAGGCCAATTTATGGCCAGACAACACCAAAGCTCGTAATTTCCTTTTCAAAGGTAGGCAGATTAGACAAATAAGCGTAAATGTTTATTGCATCGCTTCTCATAAAAGAATCAGTACAAGACCCTAGTACGGGGAGTCACATTCTTTTCTCAAACACATCAAGATTAATTATACAAAGTAAGGAATATAAGTGCAATTTAAACAAGACGACAAGCGGTATTCAAAGAATCGAGAAATACTAAATGAAATTCGAGAAAAGGAAAGAGAAATACTGTAAGGTCCAAAATTTAGACAACGTAATCCAACCGCATGCAAATCTAGGAAATTTGAAAATGAGTAAGTAATTGATTTTAATTGCTAATTAATTATGTGACATACTGGTGCATATGCTAAATGAGATTTTTATTGTCATCATGCATAAAATTGTATTTTTAGGAATATTCAAGTGACGATCGAGGAACGGGGTCCGAAGGCTGAAAAACGTAAAATGTTTTTATTAAATAATTATTTTTAATTATTTAAAATATGGTTGATGCTTTTAGAATTTTTGAAAATATGGGGTTTTGAGGTGATTTAATAAGCCAGGACGTAAATTTTATCGGTGTTGGCTTTTCAACTAAAATACGAGCTTTTAAGCAGTCCGGCTATTTAATTCACGAACGTATTTTATCAAAACTTTTTTATTATTTTATTTAAATCCTAATTTAACTAATGGGCCTAATTAGATGGCTTAATAGGCCTAATAAGCCTTGTAGTTGTTTAACTAATATTTAAAGTGTAAAATATATCACAAACCCTAGTCTACTTGAAAGAAAAGAATCGGCCACTCACCTTTTTAAAACTGAAAAACTCTCCCAACACCCCACAACACACACAACCTCACGGCACTTCACACAATTTGGAGAGGGTTTCGAAAGGGCAAGCAAGATCAAGCCATCGTCGCGTCCCGTTCTTCGTCGTCAACGTATATTCGAGCGTAATCTACGCAAAGGCACACCCTAATCTCCTTTTCTCATCCATCATATCATATTATTGTTTTAAATATTGAATGCATGAAGATCACAAGGAAACCCTTTGGAAATTTCGGTTTTTAGCACATATATGTTGTAAACTCATGACTTTGTATTCCATAACTCGTTCTATGCATGTAAGGGGCTGCCATGACGTTAGGTTATGATCTAGAGTTGCGTTTACATGAGTTTAAAAGGACCCAAACACTCCAAGCCGCTGCACCGTAAGCATCACACGGGAATAATCGATTTTTGTGCTGTCATGGGGTCATGGGTTCGGTTTCTGTGGTCCAGGGGTTGGGGCATGGTTGGCTCATTCCAAGGGCTAGCCAAGGTCTTGAGTGGGTCAGGGAGGGAGTCCTAGCCAGGCTAGGACACACGGTAAAGGCTGGAGAAGAGTCCTTGCAAGCAAGGACTCTACCCGAGAAGCAGCTGCAGCAGTTGCTGCCTTCGCACGGCTGCTGTGGTTCAAGGGCTCGATGCGTGGGGCACGGGCTAGGTTAGGAAGAGTCCTTAGGGTCCTAAGCAAGTGTTCTTGAGTTGGGTTTGGGTGGTAGGGCGTTGGCTGTGTCCACACGATCACACAACATAGAGTCCATGCATCACACAACTCTCGGCCAGAATAGGTGTTACTTGGGCTGCTTCGTTTTTCGGTTTTGGGTGGATATCTTGACAAACTTAGAGTCCAGTAGGGTACTTTGGCATGTTGGGCAAGTTTTGGTTCGACATGGCTCGGGAGTAACTCGTGAAAATTAAGAGATGGCTCGGGGTCGAAGTTTAGGTGTTAAAATGAGTTTTAAAACAAAGAAAATTTGGAAAACGACTCACGGGGGTCGAGTCGTGATCCATAAGGGCTAAAATAATATAAAAAGACTAAATTTAGAATTTAGGAATTTTATATTAAAGTTTGGTATTTTTCGGGATTAAAACACCGTTAAAATAATTAAGAAAAGATAATTGAAAAAGTCTAAGTTTTAAGCAAAATAAAATTACGAAAAAATTCATATAAGCTTAAATAATTATTTGGGACATATTAGAGTCATGAAATCAAGAAAAAAGTCGAAATCATAAAATGTCGAGTCTAGGGGTAAAACGGTCTTTTTACACCGGGAAATGAGTAAAGGTCATGGCAGTGCCCGAAATGCTGTTTTCATGTTAAATATGGTATTTTAAAATGTTTATGAATTTCTCATGATTTAATTATGATTTTTAAATGTCTTAGAAATTTTTATGATTTAAAGAAGACATTTAAATACATGTTGCATGCTTGGTTTCAAAAAGGGAAAAAGGTAAATGTTATTAATGATTTTATAAAGTGATGTGAATGAAAAACGTTGAAGGAAGTGAAGTGATTGTGACTAGTTCGTTAATGATGGCAATATCGTGAGGGTGATGGTCCCAGTGGGAGCCCGACGATCGTGTTTCCATTGTTACGAACAGAGGATATGAGGATTAACGTAAGAATGGGAATATCGTGAGGGGAAAAGGCCCCAGAGGGAGCCCCGACGATCGTATTTCTATTCGATAATGCTTGGCCAGGGCCTAGTTGACCGGTGAGAGTGTCGCTGGTGTCCCCCGCCGCCCAGTACTGTGGTTACATGTAGATGGATCCATCGACTTTTGAGGATTGAGGATAGTCACAATTAACGATCTGAATTCAACTAAGGATAAAGGAAAATGTTTATGATCATGATTAAAGGATTTATGTCACGTTGAGGATAATGTTAAAGTTTATGCATGTCATGAAATGTTATTTTACTTAAAAGTATTTTCACTATTGCATGTGATTTTATTATTATACTACTCGTTATCAAGATTATGGTGTGTTGAGTCTTTAGACTCACTAGGTGTGATGGATGCAGGTGGTATTGAAGGAGGTCTTGATGAGTGATACTACTGGACTGAAGGTGCACACAACCCGAGGACCGGCGCTTCATTTTCCGCATTATGCTTTATGATTTAAATTAAAGATTCTAAGACTATTTATTTATGCTTTTGAGAGTTTTTGAGAGGCTTGATATGAGCTATACCTTTTCAAACTTATTATTTTTAGATTTGGCAAAACAGTAGACGCTATTGCTTTATGACTATTTCACTTGAATTTTTAAATGCTAGTGGTTTGACGTTTATTTTAAAGAGGGCAAAATATTTTCATGTGTTAGGTTATTGGCCGAAAAAAAAAAAAAAATTTCTAGTACTTTTAAAGCAATAAAAAGGGCAGACGTTTCAAATACCCATGGTCGTGGAGAGTGAAGTCGGGCGCCCTGTTAAATCCACGGGAGCCGGTGCAGCAACTGGGGAAGTCGACACGGGCACGAATGAAGTGGAATGCACAGAGGCGCATATTTGAGAGCCCATCGACGATTCAGAGACAACGAGGAACGGATTGGGGCCAGAAGCGGAGCCGGCGAATGCGAGGGGCGGCGAAGTGGAAATGGCAGTGGAGACATGCGAAGCTCCAGCGGTGCTCGGTTCAGACGGACGCGTCGGAGAAGAACCTGGAACCATTGTTGAATCTTCAAGCAGCAACGTCGAGGGCGGTGGAGAAACAAGCGGAGAGAATTTCAGAACACAAGAACGCGAATGAGGGGAGAGCAGGGCACGTCGGTCTTCGAAACTGACAAGGGAGAACAATCGGACAAAGCGGCGGCAGAGAAAGATTGAAAGGCGTGGGGGCGCGACGGCTGAAAGACGAGAGAGCGAAGAGCAACGAGCGGGAAGGCGAGACAAGGCTGAAGATTGGGGATTTGAATCTGAGGGGAAATTGGCCGTGAAGAAACCCAATGAAGAATTGGGCTCGGCCCAATCTTATTAGCCCACTCCACTATAAATTCTAACGGGTCGTTCCAAATAAAAGAAATAAAACTGGTGTATATACAAGCATTTTGGCCCACGGGCCAATGCTTGCGGGGGGCAATTGTTTGGGCCAAAAATAATTAATTATGGAAAACCCAATTTAATTCCCAAGCCCGAGTTAATTCTGAAGCCCAATTGAATGAGCCCATAACGGACTAATTCTTAATCGATTCAACCGATCATTGAGCGCGGAAGAGGAAGAAGAACGTGGGAGGATAGGTAGAAATCGTGGCATGAGTGGGAAAGATCATGGGCTCATGGGGGAGTGGGGAGAAACCGTATGGGCGCAGGGAAGAAAAGGGGAGATCGGCAAAGAACACAACGGAACTCTACACACAGGACTCTAAAGCAAAAACTTGCAAAAATACTCTCTGCAAAAATTCAATCTTCAAACGATAGTTTTTAAGATTTCTAGCATATTTCTAGCATTCTCTCGTTTTTTTAGATTTCAACAACTTTATATTTATATGTTTGTGTCTTGTAAATTCCTACGGTTTATTGAAAATATAAACAATGTCAGGCATTTATTTTTCAAATTCCAATAGTTTTCTTCATTTTGGCGTTATAGTTGTTTTAGGAGATTAGAACCGACGGTCAAATTTAGAATTCACTTTCGTTTGTTTTTAGAAGTTAGATTTTTATCATTTTCACACAAATCGGTGCATCTTCGCACCTGGCACGCCCGCAAATCAAATATTGTGCAAACATATTTTTTGCCAAAAATATCTTGCTGAAGGGGTCAATAATAATCTCCTTTGTTCCCTTCCAACTATTTTTATGTAAATGTACAAGATAACCTTATTTTCTTTACAAATGTGTGTATATTGCTTTTTTTCCTCTTTCACTTCTTTATTTTTACCATACGTATTACACCAAACATGAAAACTGAATATAGAACTTTAGTGCCTTTTAGCTTGAAACTAAATTAACCAATGTAACTGGTGCTCCTCTAATTCGTTGTGGCCGCTCACTCGCTACTCCTGCCCGTCTCACATCACATGTAGCTCCAGTGATTAAAAAGTACTTCTAGATTTCAAGAATAGTCTGAATGATCCCGGAAACACACTTTTGTCTCGGCGTGGCCTCGACTGCTGTGACTGAAGGGGCATAGGCTATGATAACATTGCCGGTGGCATTATTACCATTGATCTTCAGAACCTTTTTTCCATTTAACAATGCCATATATGGATTCTTGAACTTGAGTGGAGAAATTAGGCCTTCACCAATGCAGCTGACATCCTTGAAGCATTTGGACTTCAGTTTCAACACTGTGAAAGGATTGTGTCTCACAATATTGGTGTGACCAATTTATACTCGACAATGTGGAAGTTATTCAGTGGATGGCCACAACTGATAAGAACGTCCAAGACAAACGGCTAGTTAAGAATTTGTGGTAACCGTCTGGTATAAAATGGAAAACAAGTGTCCTACACAAATATACGATTCATTTTCCCCTCTTCATCTTCTACAACAAGGATCAAAAAAAAAGAAGAGAACATAAGCTACGAAAGAAGGGATATAATCTCTTTGTGTAATTTTCTATTCTTTGTGAAAGCTTTGTAAAACTTGTTGATTCAATAATATCGGTGGTTGCTCTCTCGTGGATCTAGGTCATTCCGATCGAACCATGTAAATTTCTAGTGTCCTTTCATTCTTGATTAATTTTCATTAGTTCTCTGCTGCTGTCAATTATATGTCCTTATGGTGCATCTGTGATTGAGCGTAAAACATGTACATCACAATTATCCTGGACTACCAAAAAGATCGAATACAATAGTCCAGGACGTCAACCATAAACCAAAGATAGTCCAAGACTATATTTGTTAACTTTTGAAGTGATAAGCTATAACAATAGAATTCGTCAACAAGTGGCACTATCCATGGGAATTACGAGATCAATGGGTTTTGATGTAATCTGGGTGAATTGGGTGAGTAGGATCGGGGAAATCCACCTAATCGGATGAGTGTTTTGTTAAGGGAAATGATCAAGGGATACGACATCAAACGTAACTTGCAATCAAGGAAATAAACTCGTGAAAGGGCGCTGGAGGGGTGTCCGACGTAGCCACTCCGATACTTAAATCAGCAGGTTGAATATGAAGGAGAAAAGCTGTATATATATATATATATATATACATGAATGCTCAAAAGTCCAGAATCCTTCAAATGAAATACATACCTGCTATTTATAGGAGAAAATCTCATGATTACCTTGCTTTCAGTGCCTACTTGCTACTTAGGGTAAGATGGCTGCCCATACCCTCATTCTGACAAGTTGTTCTGATATGTCAATCCCTGTGGTTCTGACAGTAATAATTACCAAGCATAAGGTAGCACATACTGCTGCACTTGAGTGAAGTATTGTTTTCGAGGTAGCCTGGGTAGAAAGCTTCCCAGGAATTTGTATGAGAGCCCAGGCATCTGGTAGCCCAGGGAGAAGATGCCCCAGGCATTCACCTGCCCGGTTTAATGAAGAATTTATCCTGCAGATTGACTCTGATTTGGGCTATCTATTTAATATATCGGGTCATGAATGACCCGGGCTCTTATGGGGGTACCACTACCCATCCCTTAAATAGTCGGGCTAGAGTCTCACTCGCTGTCCCGATCAGTCATGCTTGGACTTCAGTAGAAAAATAATTAATTCTGGACTGTAAAAGCATCGTAGATTCATGTCTCTCGGACATGAGATAAGTTGCCGGGGTCTCATTTCTCTCGGACTTAGAATAAGATGTCGGGGCCTCATGTCTCCCGGGCTTAGAATATTTTGTCGTTTAGTATTCTCGTGCAGTTGGGATGATGTCATGATGACGTATGCCATGAAATTTGAACGGTCCAAAACATTTCGTATTCCGAGAGTGTGATCAGTTTGAAACACTTCGATTTCCGTACACATCCTTTCATCTACCCTCACAATTTCCAAGATGCATCCTATCCGTCCGATTTACTTTTAGGTCAACGGTTGAGATCACTTCCCTTCGATTATATAAAATGAAGCACCCTCCTCATTTGCCACTATATGCAATTTCTAAATCTCTCCAAATTCTCTCATCTTCTCCAACGCACGGCGCTCCTCCGTTCCGACGAATTTCCGTCAGTGCATCCTTCCCTCCATTATTCTCGCAAGTTTCTTCTTCATTTTTGTTTTCTTCTAAAAATGTCGAATTCCACCTCTTCCACTTCTAGAGCGAATGCGCGAGGCTTGTCTAGTTACGAGTATACCGCGATGCGCTCCGACTCTCACCCCTCTCCTCGCCAACAACGCTTTCCCACACAATCTTCTTTAAAACCAAAAACCCTGAAACAAAAACCTTCATCTGCTAGCTGGTCCTTCCTGAGCTCTAAAAAAAGGCAAGGGTAAAGGAAAAGCTCGAGCTTCTTCCCCCTCTCACTCAGAAGTTCCTGGGGTCCCCTGGTTCGCTTCAATGAGCAGCACCCTGCGCTCGGGATCTGATGAGGAACTCCAGGCACTGGTTTTACTACGTTCTTCCGGGATTAGTTAGGAATGACCTTCGCTTTCCCATTCTTTCTTTCTATACCGAGGTTGCCAAATTTTTTGGTGTCCCCGTGAATCAACTTCACCCTAATTCCTTCCGAATCATGGCTTCCATTTATATTATTTTTAGGATGCACAATCTTCTCATCACCCCTATGATTTTATACTACTTTTTCGTTTGTCGGATGGGAGATAATGCTTTCTCATTATCTGCTTGGCTAAAAGCTCGCTTCCTTGATGATATCCCTTCTTCCCAGAAGGGGTGGAAAGGACGATTCTTTTACATTCACCTCCCGGCTCCCTTTCCTTGCGTGACATCGTTTCTTCCTATTCTTCCTCTACAACCCCCTCTTCCAAAATCTTACAAATTTGAGGAACCTTACACCCGAAGCCAATAGTTGGTGGAGGGTCAAAAATTCTCTTCTTCTTCCCTCCTCTCTGAGGATAACTTTATTTCTTACGGGTTGAGTGCCCGGGTAGAGGACCCACTTGACCGGGTGATAGAAGAAGTTGCTGGCTCGGGCGCTCAACTTGATAACTCTTAATTCTTGCACTTTATTTTATGTTCTTATTTATTGTCCTGACCATCTTCTTCTTTTGTGCATATAACTCAGAAATGCAAGAGGTCTTCGCAAGGAAGTGGGCGGCCGAGAAGGCGGTCAAGGAGAAGAAGCTTACGGTTCGGAGAGCGGCTGCTGAAAAGAAGAAAAGGGCCGAGGAGGAGATGGCCCGGATGAATGATTCTGTCCGGGAAGAAACTCAACAGCAACGAGAGGTGACTCGGGCGGACTCCCAAGAAGAGTCTGAAGACCATGTCCTCCTTATCCAGAGGAAGAGAAAGGCTACAACAAGCCCGGAACTGACATTGGTTGAAGTCAACAAAGGAGGAGACTAGGGCACCTCTCTAACAACTCAATCCACCCCTCCTTCACAAGATCGGCCCTTCACCGAACACCCGCAGCCCAACCTGCCTACCTGGGCCAATATCTTCACGGAAGGAGCCACTCCCACTGGACATAGGCTTCTGAAACAGATGCTCATTCCTGTTAAGGAGGTGCATCTGAAGAGCTCCCTCCCAACCCCCAAGCTCTTCGAGGGGTCCAACCGGATCCTTTCTGTAAGTCTCTCTGATTTTGATTTTTATTTATTTATTTATTATTTTTACTAACTCTTTCTGAATAGGGTGTTCAAATGCTAGTATCGGCCTTTGAAGAGGTAGCTGAGATGGTCACTATTGCAAATAATTGTGCCCGGTCATTCCAAGATCTTCAGGAGCAATTACAAGGGGAATTGTCACAAGTTCGATCAGCCCAGGAGGAAGAAATGGACAGCCTCCGTGTTGCTTTGGATAAGGCCAATCAACAAATTTCAGTGGCTCAAGCAGATCTGGCGAAGGCCAGAGATGATGTTGACGAAGGCCTTGTCCGGGAGGAAACCCTAAGAGGGACTGTCTCTTTCTTAGAATCAAGGAATAATTTTCTGACCAATGAGGTGGATAGATAGATTTACCGGGCAAGTGCTGCTGAGGATGCCCTGGCTGTTCTTAAATATGATCAGGATAAAAATCAAGCCTCGTTCCTTCAATCTCCAGAGTTTAAGAAGGCCGTTGAAGACCGCGCCTATCCTTTCTTCAAGACCGGTTTCTACAAGTGCCGAGAGAAATTCGAAGAAGCCGGGCTAATTCCAAAAGATAAGAAAGAGTTTCCGCACTTCGGACGAGCTATAGCATCCCTTCCCAAGGATGCCGAAGATGAGAAGAAGGACTCCACAGAAGAAGAACAGACAGGGTCCAGCCCGATAGATTTAGAGTAGGCTTGTAATTCTTTCTTTTTAATTTTTCTTGTAATATTTGCCTTCGGGTTTTTATCAATGAAATATTCTTTTCCCTTAATGTTCATGACAGTCTTCTTCAACTCTCCGGTGCCCAGAGTCAAGGGCAAGATAATCTTTCCTTCCGGGTAGACAGCATGACCAGCAAAGCCAAAAAGTGCACTTTCCACTGTCTCCAACTTATACCCTTGCAAATCCATCTGTATTAGGGCTTCCTTGAAAAAAACATTTACAGAACTGCCCGAATCGATAAAAATCCTCATGATTTCATAATTTGCTACCCGGGCTTGGATTACCAGAGCGTCATTATGAGGAAGACTGATGCCCTTAAGATCCTCCGGGCCAAAGCTAATAACCGCCTCGCTACTCCTCACTCCCCTCAACCTCCATACAATCTCTCCTACTCCTCGACTTCCGAGCCCGATTGGAATCACCATCGGTAGAACCTTCAGAGATCATTTTTGTTACCCCCAAGATAGGGGACGAAACTTTCTTCCTATCAGGCTCCTGATTTCTCCTCCCCCTAGGAGCATCTCTCGAATTTTCCCGGACACTGGGTCCTGGCTGCCGATTTGTCCAAGGTGGCAACCTCGGTCTCTTATTTGGTGGAATATATCCCTGTACAGCAGGCGGGACATAATCTCTCTTCAGCATTCGACAATCTTCTGTGTTATGAGAACACACTTTATGCAGGGTACAATATCCCTTGTTCTCGGGCCTAGCAGGCTATGGAGTGCGATCCAGATCTTGCGATCTTTCTATACTGCACTCTTGAAATTCTTGGTCCCGGGCAATCTATAAAGGCACATGTTGAGAAAAATGCCCGGGATTGCCCTTCCTCTGCCCTCTCTCCTTGGGTCTGGCCACCCGGTCACCCCCTCTCTTCAAAGCATCTGTCTTCTGCTTCTGAGCCTCCTCCATATTAATGTATTTTTCCGCCCTGGCCAAGAGATCTTCAAAATCCCCGGGCGTTCTCTTGGTCAACGATCGAAAAAATTCCCCCTCCCTTAGCCCCTACTGAATGCAATAGTTTTGGTCTCGGGGGCGCAGGAGGGAACATCCAAAGCAACACAATTAAATCTTCGGATGTAAGCCCTCAAGCTTTCTTCTGGGTTTTGCTTTACTTCAAAAAGACTAAAAACAATCTTTTTGTACTTTTTTCTGCTGCTGAAGTGATGTAAAAACACCTTTTGGAAGTCCTCAAAAGATTGAATGCTCTGAGGAGACAATCCTTCAAACTATCTCTGGGACGAATCCACCAGAGTAGTTAAAAACACCTTACAATTGATTCGATTCCCATAGCAATGCAGCATGGCCATGTTCTAAAACCGGGCCAAATGCTCCTCAGGGTCAGCACTTCCATCATAATCCTTGATTTTTGCAGATTTAAAATGCCCGGACATCGGTTCTCGTACAATGGCATCAACAAAAGGGCATCCTTTAGTGACTACCCGTGCATAATTCTGACTTCCCATTTGCCCCTCCAAAATCCTCATCTTCTGCCTCAATTCTTCCAACTCCTCGGCCACAGTAGGAGACTTAGAACCAGCACTAGACTCCCTCTCCTCCATTCTCACTTCCTCCTCCCTCACCTCTTGCTCTCGCTCCTGCTCCCCTTCGGACTGCGTAGCGTGATGAGAAGAGGCCCTTCTTGCTACTATCTTCTCCCCTGCATCGAAGATAATCCGAGCCAAATCATCCGGGGTCAAAGTAATAACAGGTGGAGGTTCTGTGGGCGGAGGACCACCTTGTCCAGAGATAAGTGCATCAACTCCAAGAACCCGAGAAGTATCTTGATTTGTCCTTCTGGTAGGGGCCATGTCTACGTCTTGAACTCAAACTCCCACAGACGGTGCCAATGATATAATCTGGGTGAATTGGGTGAGTAGGATCGAAGAAATCCACCTAATCGGATGAGTGTTTTGTTAAGGGAAATGAGCAAGGGATATGGCTTCAAATGTAACCTGCAAACAAAGAAATAAACTCGTGAATGGGCGCCAGAGAGGTGTCCGGCGTAGCCACTCCGATGCTTAAGTCAGCAGGTTGAAAATGAAGGAGAAAAGCTGTATATATATATACGTGAATGCTCAAAAGTCCAGAATCCTTCAAATGAAATACATATCTGCTATTTACAGGAGGAAATCCTATGATTACTTTGTTTCCAGTGTCCACTTGCTACTTAGGATGAGATGGCTGTCCATACCCTACTCCTGACAAGTTGTTCTGACACGCCAACCCCTGTGGTTCTGACAGTAATGATTGCCAAGCATAAGGTAGCCCATACTGCTGCACTTGAGTGAAGTGATGTTTTCGAGGTAGTCCGAGTAGAAAGCTTCCCGGGAATTTGTATGAGAGTCCGGGCATCTGGTCGCCTGGGGAGAAGATGCCTCGGGCATTCACCTGCCCGGCTTAATGAATAACTTATCCTGCAGATTGACCTTGATTTGGGCTATCTATTTAATATCCCGGGTCATTCATGACCAGGGCTCTTATGGGGGTACCAGGTTCAATGAAACACGACATAGAGAAGTTTTATCAGAAGAATTATTTGGCCTCTGGAGAATAAAGATGCGAGCAATTCTTGTACAACAAGATTGGTGGAGGCATTCAAAAAAGAAGAAAAAATGACAAGCCCTCTGGAAGTAGAAGACGAGATTTAAATTCTTGAAAAGGCTCAAATTGCTATAATCGTGTGTCTTGGAGACATGAAGTAAAAGAAATATCTGCATCTGGCATTTGGAGTAAACTTGAGAAACTATACATGACAAAGTCCCTTGCCAATCGATTATACATGGAACAAAGATTATACTCATTCAAGATCCAATAATAAAAGAACATCTAAGACCAGATTGATGATTTCATTAAGAAATTGGATGATTTGGAAAATATTAAGATTAAATTGGACAAATCCCAAAAAATATTTCAATGCTTCGTCAACTGTCATCTCTAGATTTATCATGCAATGAATCTCTTTTGTGTCATTCCTCCTAGCATGGCTTCATCATCATTCTTGAGTTACCTTAATCTATCAAACAATACTTTATCCGGTAAGATACCTTTTACATGGCAGATGTTAACGATGACATTTGAGGGAAACCGTGGCCTTTGCGGAGCTCCACTTGTGGTTAAAGTCAGCCCTGGCACAAACAAGTCCGACCAAGGGAAAGATGTTATTTATGACAGTCACAACAAATTCATTGACAGTTGTTTTACCTCAGTATTGGCTTATTAGGATTTGCGGCTGACATCCTTGTTCCTTACTTTGTACTTCGATTTCGACAAAATTGTGAGTAAACTTTTGATTGCTAAAAGAAGGCCTTAGCCAGATCAAATAGGGCAATGTACCATGAAAGTATTTCAATACTCAGATTTTTTTTTCAGAAGCTAAACGACAATTATCAATGTACAGAAAATTTAATGTTGTACTTTGGCTTAAAATGAAATCAGGCTTTGCTTTCTTATTGTCAAAATTTGATGGAGACCTTTATTTCAATTTTTTTTGTAATAATTTTTCAATCATAATTTGCCTATAGAATGAAGCCATTAAGATAACTTTCTCAAAAGAACAAAGAGTTTGTCATTTTTTGGCAAACTGTTGACAAAATGTAAAGAACAAATTGTTGACAAAATAACAAATACAGCACCAAGATTGTTGCCATCTCGTGCGCTGAAACAAATTCTTTGATACAACTCTAAAAGTATAACATTGTTGGATCTCGATTTTCTCGTGCCCAAACGCAGCGGAAGTTTTAAAATTTTTATTTTATTTTGACAATCAAAATATATTTGTTTTAGGCACTCGTATGGTTTTATAATTAAACATTCATAGGGCGTTGGAATTTTATACCTTTGGTGAATTGGATCACTTGGCTCCAACTAATCCGGTTTAGGCAGATATAGCTCTTGATGAATCCCTACGAAATTTCTTCGAAAACTCCTTTCTTTGTTCTTCTAATCAGCTCCACGACAAGATGATTTGTTCCTCTTCTAATTTGCACTAGAAAAATTAGAAGAAGGTTTTACGTTGGAAATTGAAAACGAGAGACGGCTCAAACTTCTCTTTCAAAAGGAAGTTGCCAAAATTTTGTGGAGAGAAGGAGGAGGATTTTCGAAAAATTGTGAATGAATTGTGTTTAACCTTATGCCTAATACACACATATATAAGCTTAGGGCCCATTAATAAAATTAAATACTTAATGGGCTTAATCAATTAATTATTCTAGTCCAACTAGTTTAATTAATTAATTAGTCTTTTAAAGTCCAATTAAGAACCTTAATATGTATGTTGGTCTTGTACTCTTACAAGTCCATTATACATATACACATTACTTTTAATTTAAATCCCTTATAAATTCAACATTTGAATTTAATATTTAAATTATAAATTCAACTCTTTGAATTTATTACCTCCAAAATTTAATATTTAATAAACTCAATTTTTGAGCTTAATAAATTAAATCCATCATAAATTCAACATTTGAATTTAATATTTAAATTATAAATTCAACTCCTTGAATTTATTACCTCCAAAATTTAATATTTAATAAACTCAACANCCATCAACACATTGATCAAGAATGTCAGAACTCATTTCTGATTGCACCCATCGGATCATGGTAAGAGCGTCTAGTAGCATCGCCCCATGATCCCCTAGGTATCACTGATAGTGCCTGCAAGAACCAGTCGATTATGATTAACGTACAGTACGGTCCCTTCATCTCATATATCCCGATCGAATCTGCAACCATTGGTTCATCGAGGGTTGCATATTAATTCGATAACTATGTGATAACTATAATAGTGGCATCGCGTGTACTATTGGAGAACTCCTTCTTCAATGTACATCTCATACTCTGGCCAGAGATTCCATGCACTATTATTACATAAGACCACATAGGATATCCACACCCGTAGGTGAGCGGTGAATCCCCGACTACAATGCACTGGCTCCTATATGTGTCGCAACAATACCCAACCTCGCCACCTGATGACTCTCTTGGAGCCGGTAAACGAGTCAAAGCACAGACCTAGCATATAGAGCCTCAGTGTTGTCCCGGGTCGTAAGGACTAATGGTGTACAATCATAACCATGGACTTATCCTCTCGATGAATGATAACCACTTGGAAAGTCCGAGGGAGGGTTGTTCGGTATAATCATCATAAGACTACCCATCTGCATGTTTGGACGTCTCTATGCCCTTACCAAGAAACGCGGTACATAACATCACAGATGCTAGTCTCGAGCTCAAGCGACCTTTATCCCTGTTTTAGGCGGCTGAATGGACTAGGAACGAATTTAGAATATGCAGTGTTTACAAATGAGTTTCAACATCGAATTACGATTCATTTATATTAAAGCATAATCAAGGACTTTATCTATGCTGCTTGCATGGGTATACAGATAAAGTATAAAGAAACCATTAAAAAGTAAATTATATTAAAATGAAGATTGTTTATTACACTTGAGTCAATAAATTCCCCAGCCAACAGTTGGCTTACAGGGCATTTACTCTAACAATCTCCCACTTGCCCTAGAGGCAACTACCCATAAACTTTAATCCCATTGTTTCGCGATGCTTTTCAAACAATGGTCCTGGCAAGGGTTTTGTAAGTGGATCAACAACATTATCTGCAGATGAGACTATTCAACCGATATATCTCCTCTTCCCACAATCTCCCGTGTGATGTGGAACTTACTCAGTACATGTTTGTATCGCTGATGAGACCTTGGTTCCTTTGCTTGCGCAATAGCACCAGTATTGTCGCAGTACAACGGGACTGGATCAAATCCATTAGGAATAACGCCCAACTTTTGGACAAAATTCCTCATCCAAACTGCCTCATTGGCTGCAGCAGATGCAGCAATGTACTCAGCTTCAGTGGTGGAATCCGCAACGGTGTCTTGCTTAGAACTCTTCCAAGAGACAGCCGCACCATTAAGCATGAATACAAAACTAGAGGTCGATTTCGAATCATCTACGTCACATTGGAAGCTATAATCAGTGTAGCCTTCCAATTTCAATTCTCCACCCCCATAGACCGTGAACAAATTCTTAGTCCTTCTCAAGTACTTAAGAATATCTTTCACGGCCTTCCAATGCATTGGACCAGGGTTCGCCTGATATCTGCTTGTAACACTCAAAACGTAAGCAACATCAGGACGAGTCGATATCATACCATACATGATACTACCAATAGCTGACGCATATGGAATACGTGTCATCATCTCTATCTCTTCATCACTTTTGGGACAAATAGCTTTAGATAGAGTAATACCATGACACGTTGATAAGTATCCTCTCTTGGACTCTTCCATAGAGAATCATTTCATAATGGTATCGATATAAGTGGCTTGGGTTAGTCCCAACATCCTCTTCAATCCATCTCTATAGATTTGTATTCCCAATACATAGGATGCTTCACCCATGTCTTTCATGGAGAATTTACTTGCTAACCATATTTTAGTTGATTGCAGCAATCCTACATCATTCCCAATGAGTAGGATGTCATCAACATAAAGTATAAGGAATTTCAATGCACTCCCACTAACTTTCTTGTACACACATGGTTCCTCAAGATTCTTAGCAAAATCAAACTCTTTGATAGTGATATCCAATTTGAGGTTCCAATTCCTTGACGCCTGCTTGAGACCATATATAGATCTCTGAAGTTTGCATACCTTATGCTCACTTCCTACTGATGTGTATCCCTCAGGTTGAGACATATAAATTTCTTCTTTGATGTCTCCATTGAGGAATGCAGTCTTTACATCCATTTGTCATATCTCATAGTCATACCATGCTGCTATGGCTAGTAGTATTCTAATGGACTTAAACATAGCAACTTGTGAAAAAGTTTCCTCATAGTCAACTCCTTGCCTTTGAGTATAACCTTTTGCAACCAGTCTTGCTTTGAAGGTCAATACCTTCCCATCCGTCCCAAGCTTTCTTTTGTAGATCCATTTGCATCCTATGGGAACGATTCCCTCAGGTGGATCCACTAATGTCTAGACTTGGTTTGAATACATAGAGTTCATCTCAGACTGCATGGCTTCAAGCCATTTTGATCAATCAGTATCAGATATTGCTTCTTTGAAGTTCATTGGATCACATCCAACACAAGACTCATCATGGTCTCGTTCATGAAGAAGCGTATATCTAGCATGTGGTCTAATAACCCTATCAGACCTTCTAGGAGCTTGTACTTCAACTACTGGTTGTTGGGAAATATGTTCAACTTCTAAAGTTGAGGAAGTATCTTGAATTTCTTCATGTTCTATCATCTTGCTTTTTCTATCTAATAAAAATTCTTTTTCCAAAAAGGTGGCATTTCTTGAAACAAACACTTTTGCTTCATTGGGATGATAGAAATAATATCCAACAGAGTTCTTTGGATATCCTACAAAGTAGCACAAAGTGGATCTACTATCCAATTTGTATCCCACTGTCTGCTTCACGTAAGCAGGACACCCCCATATTCTCATGTAAGAATATTTGGGAGTTTTTCCAATCCATATCTCATATGGTGTTTTATCCACTGCTTTGGTATGGACATTATTCAACAACATTGCCGCCGTTTCAAGTGCAAAAACCCAAAACTATGTAGGCAATTCAGTGAATCCCATCATGGATCGAACCATGTCCAACAAGGTTCGCTTACGACGTTCAGAAACACCATGCAATTGTGGTGTTGCTGGTGGATTCTACTGTGAGAGAATCTCATTCTCTTTTAGTTAACCCAAAATTTCGGCACTCAAGTATTCTCCCCCTCGATCAGATCGAAGTGTCTTAATACTTCTTTCTACTTGTTTTTCTACTTCAGATCTGAATTCCTTGAACGTTTCAAATGGTTCACATTTGTGTTTCATCAAATAAACAGACTCTTACCTCGAATAGTCATCAATAAAGGTAATGAAATAGGATTGCCCACATTTTGTGAGAACACTTAGCGGGCGACAAACGTCTGTGTGGATCAAATCCAGTATACCATGTGCACGTCCCACGTTTCCATGGAATGGAGTCTCGGTCATCTTTCATTTCATATAGGAATTACTAAGTAGACCATGTGCACGTTCCGCGTTTCCATGGAATGGAGTCTTGGTCATTTTTCCTTTCATATAGGAATTACAAGTAGGTAGAGTATTTATGTCAGACAGGTCAAACATGCCTTCTCCCACTAGCTTGTGCATCCGTCTTTGGGAAATATGACATAGTTTAGCGTGCCATATTTGTGTGGGATTTGAATCATCTAACTTTTTTTTTGTTTGTTGTTGAAATCCTGTTTACTTGGACATTCACTTATCATTTTCAGAACATTTATGACGTATATAATTTCTTATGTCCAGACTTCTTGCAGTGAAATAAATATGTTCTGACTTATCGAGCTTTGTAGGCCCTTTAAGTGTCCTTCAGAGTTTGCCTCTTATTGGGTTTGTTTTTCTTCTGAGGGACAGAACATTTCTTTCCCTTACTTTGTGGGCATTTTTCGTCTGACGAGAGGCCCATTAGAAAAACAACATTTTTTTTTCTTTTATGGTGATCTCATAAGTCATAAGCGTATTGACTAGCTCTTCAAGGCTATCATCTATCTTATTCAAATTGAAGTTCACCATAACCCCGTCAAATAAGGAAGAGAAAGACAACAAATTGATGTTATCTAGTAACTTGTTAGGAATCACATATTCCAGGTCCACCACATTCTCAATAAGCCCAGTCATACGTACACCACGCTCATGGGCCAAAGCCCCATCTTGCATACGTGTAGTCATGAGCTCCTTGAAAGTGGTGTGCATCATTGTAAGAGTTTCATGCATTATGCAACTCTTGCAAGTGCATTCGAATGTTAGCAGCATTCAACATTTCCTCAAACTGTCCCTATAGTTCATTTGACATAAAAGCGAGCATGTTACACTTTAGCTTGCATACTATGGTCCTACCATCTTGCCTGCTTTGTCAGTTCAACAGGACTGACATTAGTGTGTATGCATTTTCTCCGAATTCAGAACAATTTCTCAACCAGTCTTGAAAGTTTGGTTCGGTTAGCTTGTTAATAACAAAAATGTATTACGTTACGAAATCGAAAATATACTGATATGGAAACAGAATAATTGTTGCTGATTATTTTAAAATAATTTTAAGATATAAAATATGGATTTTTTTTTTTTATAAATTCCCTCCCACTATTTTGACATTTCCACCACCCTCTGATGAAAAAGGGAAATCCTATTTCCTTAGTGGGCACGTAGAGTCCAATTAGCCAATTATAATCCCGAATAATATCAACCAATTATAATTTCTAAAAGGTAGAATCCAATTGCATCTCTATGCAACCTCCGCGTGTTTTGCCTCACGTTTAATAATGACCCAATAATATGACGCCGTTTATTTTCGCCTGTCAAACCGACCCATCAATATTGAATTGTAGTAGACGGTCGCCATGAGTTCCCCCAATAATATGAGCCGAAGTCATGGGAGTTCCACTCAATTCACATCATATGTCCGGTGGAAGTCACAGCTTTCCGGCGTCCAGGCCTCCCCAATAATATGAGCCAGACACTGTCCGCGGGTATCGATCAACATGCAACCACGGTTGATGGAAGGCAAGGAAAAATTAAACTCTTTTAATTTTTACTTTTATGGTTTGTTATAAATTTTGAATTATATTCAAAATGAGGGATTTTAATTTTAAAATTGTCTCATCATTTTAATTTTATAATCGCGTGCCACGAATTTGTATGTTTGCCGGATTCATGCAACTATATTATCTAATAATATACATACATGCATACTACTATATATCGCATATATATCATAATATGACATTCAACAATAAATAAGGATGATCGATCGCCAACACTATTAGATCAATGTGAGCCATACATGGATCAAAGTCCAAAACCTAGGTGAATGCAGGGATGCAAATGCAACTATTACAAGAGCTTCCAATATTTTACATGTCTTCATCCTGTGCATCAGGCCCACCATCTTCCAGTTTTGATCTCCCACTATTTATAATAATTACATTTAAATAGCCATGGCACATAAGGGATACATCTCATGGGGTGGGAACGAGCCATAAACCAGGTCCACTTTAATAATATCAAATATTAAAAAAATGAATAAAATTGTAAAATATCCTAACATACACCTAACACATTGGTCAAGGCTCTCGATCATCCTTCATACATTTAATATCAAATATTAACATCAATTAATTAAACAAATTTAATTAACTGATAAATCATATATCTAATAATTTGCAACAAACCATCACAATTATTAAAGAATTTAATAAATTAAATAAAATCCTTTATTTAATTTCCAATTAAATCAATAATAATTGATTTCTTGTAAAACTCATTTTTACCATAAATAATTAAAATCATATTCTAATTATCTATTTTACAAGGAAATTATTAATTTTTCAAAAATTAATTTTCCAAAAGAAAAATTGAACCAATTTTCAAAAATATCAATTTTGCCCAAAAATTTTAAAATTCTGAAAATTGCACCCTAGGCCCAAACAATTCAGGCCCAATAGTCCAGCACAGTTCCCGAGACAATCCCGGGCTGCCGCCCTCGCTGCCCGAACGTTTCGGGAAGTGGCGGGACTCCTGTACGCGCAGGTGCGTGCGCTGCGCAGTGCGCCGCGCAGGGAGGCGCACAGCGTGCGGCGCCGGTTCTGGGCAGATTACAAATTTTTTTTTTTAAAAAAATAATTTTAATGGTGTTTCAATTTTCTGAAAATTTTCAAGTGTGGTAAGAAACAAATTATTCAATATTAAAAATCATACGATTTAGAAAAACCTTGGCTCTGATACCACTGTTGGATCTCGGTTTTCTACAGGCCCAAACGCAGCGGAAGTTTTAAAATTTTTTATTTTATTTTGACAATCAAAATATATTTAATTGGGCGTTCGTATGGTTTTTAATAAACAAACATTGGGCGTTGGAATTTTATACCTTTGGTGAATTGAATCACTTGGCTCCGACTAATCCGGTTTAGGCGGATATAGCTCTTGATGAATCCCTACGAACTTTCTTTGAAAACTCCTTTCTTTATTTTTCTAATCAGGCTCCGACTAATCTGGTTTAGGCGGATATAGCTCTTGATTTGTTCCTCTTTTAATTTGCACTAGAAAAATTAGAAGAAGTTTTTACGTTGGAGATTGAAAACGAGAGACGGCTCAAACTTCTCCTTCGAAAGGAAGTGGCCAAAATTTTGTGGAGAGAAGGAGGAGGATTTTCGAAAAATTGTGAATGAATTGTGTTTTACCTTAAGCCTAATACACATATATAAGCTTAGGGCCCATTAATAAAATTAAATACTTAATGAGCTTAATCAATTAATTATGCTAGTCCAACTAGTTTAATTAATTATTTAATCTTTTAAAGTCCAATTAAGAACCTTAATATGTATATTGGTCTTGTACTCCTACAAGTCCATTATACATATATTACTTTTAATTTAAATCCCTTATAAATTCAACATTTGAATTTAATATTTAAATTATAAATTCAACTCTTTGAATTTATTACCTCCAAAATTTAATATTTAATAAACTCAACTTTTGAGCTTAATAAATTAAATCCATCATAAATTCAACATTTGAATTTAACATTTAAATTATAAATTCAACTCCTTGAATTTATTATCTCCAAATTTCATAAATTCAACTTCTTAATTTACTATATCATAATTTAATTATCATAAATTCAACTCCTTGAATTTACTATATCATAATATAAATTCAACTCCTTGAATTTATTCTCTCAACGGGAACAAACGATCCAGTGCTTGTATGACCCTCAATGGTTCAGGGATACAGCTAGCCGTGGGTTCACAACTCCTTGTGATTCAAAATAACATTTATTCTTATTCGGGCTTACCCTAGTTAGCCCCATTTTTTTCATCAACACATTGATCAAGAATGTCAGAACTCATTTCTGATTGCACCCATCGGATCATGGTAAGAGCGTCTAGTAGCATCGCCCCATGATCCCCTAGGTATCACTGATAGTGCCTACAAGAACCACTCGATTATGATTAACGTACAGTACGGTCCTTTCATCTCATATATCACGATCGAATCTGCAACCATTGGTTCATCGAGGGTTGCATATTAATTCGATAACTATGTGATAACTATAATAGTGGCATCGCGTGCACTATTGGAGAACTCTTTCTCTAACGTACATCTCATACTCTGGCCAGAGTTTCCCTGCACTATTATTACATCAGACCACATCGGATATCCACACCCGTAGGTGAGCGGTGAATCCCCAACTACAATGCACTGGCTCCTATATGTGTCGTAACTGTACCCAACCTCGCCACTTGATGACTCTCCTGGAGCCGGTAAACGAGTCAAAGCACAGCCCTAGCATATAGAGCCTCAGTGTTGTCCCGGGTCGTAAGAACTAATGGTGTACAATCATAACCACGAAGTGATCCTCTCGATGAATGATAACCACTTGGAAAGTTCGAGGGAGGGTTGTTCGGTATAATCATCATATGACTACCCATCTGCATGTTTGGACATCTCTATGCCCTTACCAAGAAACGTGGTACATAACATCACAGATGCTAGTCTCGAGTTCAAGCGACCTTTATATCCCTGTTTTAGGTGGCTGAATCGACTAGGAGCGAATTTAGAATATGCAGTGTTTACAAATGAGTTTCAACATCGAATTACGATTCATTTGTATTAAAGCATAATCAAGGACTTTCTCTATGCTGCTTTCATGGGTATACAGATAAAGTATAACGAAACCATTAAAAAGTAAATTATATTAAAATAAAGATTGTTTATTACACTTGAGTCAATAAATTCTCCAGCCAACATTTGGCTTACAGGACATCTACTCTAGCACACATTACCTCAACCAACAACATTCACAACTCCAGTCTTCAAAACGGACATGACTGGCAAAAATTGGATTTAATAGACATTCATATGGGTACCTAAGAAGTTGTGAGGAAGGTAAGAAACCAAAATCAATCTAGGAATTATGGCGACGTGATGCAATTTGTAGATAAACTTTACATGAGTCTGTCTTGTTGGATTCACGCGTCTCCGCTCAAAAGTTTGCTGAGGTGTGAGCTAATTCTAGAACTACACGCAGTCATGCATAAAATCACCCCGAAACTGAGTCATGACGATGTTATTCGATGCTGCATTGTGTTAATTTTTCTAAACAAATTCCTCGGTGTATCTTAGATGTTGGTCTAAGAAATGATATGTGAGGAGAAAATCGCTTAGTCTGGAGAATTAATATCCATATAACCGATCTCACAACTAACGAAAATGTACCATGATAGATGAAATTCCTTCATACTTGTCTCATTAAATCACCCCAAAAACCAAGTCATAATGATGCTGCATCCTGTTAATTTTTCTAAACAAATGACTCGATACTTGACAAGAAATATAAACCCCAGATTCCGTTCTCAATAAAAATATTTTTACTACTCGGAGGAGCATTGCTCCAGATAGCCATTCACATATCATACCAAAAAGCACAACTGCCTGTACTCATATTCTTTAAGAACGTCTATTCAAAAGTGTAAGATTACATAACCGTAAAGAAGACAAAACAACCGATATTGAGGATAAATTGCAGTAGATGGGCAAATAAATAAAAATCACACAAGCGAGTTGCTAAGAAACGTAACCATACATCTCGTGCTCTGAAACAAATTCTCTATTTTTTGCCAAACTGTAGATTGGATCTCTAGAAGCTTTTGTGCTTTATCCTGTAAAGCTGGCCGTTGTCGAATACTTTCTCCATGAATCTGAGCATACCAACAAAGGGTGTCAGAAGGAATTAAGAATTCATCAGGTGGAGCATAGTTATAAGTAAATGTGAATTACCATCGCACTGCATTTCAACCAATATTTTGAACAATCAACCAAGTATTCATTATTGTACAAATAAATGCGAATTACTATCATATTGGATTTCACATTGGATTCAGAATTATCACATTCAAACATGCCTCCAGCCTTTAAGGCATCATAGGGAATGTGCTCAAAGGTCAAGATCCACATTTCACTTCAAAAACCGCATGTCGTATAGCCTTTGCTTGTGGATTCTCCCACTTGCACTTGTGCGCAGGAGTACCTTAAAAGATGCTACTGGAATTAACATAGAAAGCAGCTACGACAGCGAAGATAAATAAATACCTTTAAAAATAATCTGAGCACAGCTTGTATAAACTCAAAGTTCTTTCTGCATAAAATCTCTTGTATAAAATAGTCCAGCAGGAGTTCAATGAAATACATTTTCGATCTATTGCTCTTCTGTGGCTCATCGTCATCATCTATAATCTGAAGCATCCTAAGTTCCATATCCAATGTGGAAGAGGATAAACCTTTGATATAATCTGTAAATGCTGCAACTGCACGAATACATCCACATATATTCGATTTTAAACAGATCCGAGAAAATTTAGAACTCAGACAACTGATATGAAAGGTAACATGTATGTGAACTTACGGTTCTCCTCCTCTGACAAGGTCTGAAGGGCCTGTAAGAACTGGGACTCTGAGATGTCAGTTTTTTCCTCTCTGCTGCTATCTGTTTCACCAGCTTGTGAATGCTTCTCTTCTCCAGAAGATTCTCTAGTTTTAAACAATATCTCCCCGGAGAGAGATGGAATAGTTGGTAAGAAGAAAGGGGCCTTTTCTGGTTTTTTTGGGGGCTCGATCGGTTTGTTCCTGGCTTTTATAACATCCAAATTGATCAGGCTTTGCCACTGACTCTTGGGCAACAGGGAAAGCGTGACAAGTTCAGGTATTTGATAATTCAAAACTTGGAAATGAGAAGGATCTTTGGCTTCTTGCAGGTCGATATCCGCCTTGGTAAAATCGTCATAGTCATGTGAAGAATCTCCCAGTGAAGAAATGGATGGTAGCTTGATATTTACAATTTCCTTGCCACTTCCATAGGAATCAGCTTTAGTAGATGCAGAAAACATCGACTGGTTAACCCAGAGATATATCCCTGTCTGATCCACGTGAGCTGTAGCTAAAATATCCATATTTGGTGAGAGAGATAATGCTGTCACAGGGATGTCAACATGTACAGCATCTATTTGTTTAGCTAGAATCACATCCCAAATTCTAATTGTCCCGTCCATACTGGATGTCAAAAGCCACTTCCCATCCTCGCTAAAGCACACATCTGTTATACGATCTGCATGACCTTCAAATTTTCGAACTATCCTCAATGCAGTAACATCGAACAAACGAATAACTAAGTCATCTGCCACAGTAGCCAAAAGCCCATTGTAACGGTGATATACAATCTTGACCAGAGAAGAACCAATTTCCCATCTGGATTTTAAGTCACGTCCCTTGAAGTCCCAAACTTTAACATCTCCATGGTATCCAGCACTTATCATGATTGTATTTGTTGAATCACAAGCAATGCCAACTACTTCTCCTGCATGAGCACAGGTTTTTTTTTCTATCATATCAACATAACAGCCTCGACTGATACCTGACTGAAGATTAAACCGCTCAATCCAACCCCCGGCAGTCCCAATTACAGCAAAATTACCACATGTGCTTATCGCACATGCCTTCACAGGCGTAGTGTCCTGAGTGCTTGGAGAAAGAATATGCTCTCCAATAACAAAATTTTGAAGCCTCCACACATACGCCTGAGCGGTATCCATATGACAGGTAACTACATTGCACCAATCACGCTCCCTGATTTCAGCAACATCAAACGCAATTACAGGCTTAAGTTTAATTTCTGCTTCCTTCATCTTAAGTTTCTTTGCTCTTTTGGATGCATGGCGTTGTGAAAGTTCTCTACTCTGCTGATCTTGGACAACAGAAAAAAGACGAAAAGCACGATCCTGACCAGCAGAAAGAATATGTCTTCCATTGGCATAAAATTTTATACGTATAGGAGGAGCACTGTGACCACTTCGAAATCGTAGTAGGCGAGGATCCCCATCACTTGTATCAAAAATCCACATTTTCACAGAGTTATCTGCGGATGAACTCATCAGCACAGGCTCACAAGCAAAAAAGTGAAGAGAAACTATCGAGCAATCATGGGCCTCTCTAATGATGGAGTGAAGCTTCCTTTTCTCAAGGTTCCAAATACTTATGACACCAGATGAACCACCAGACGCTAAAAGGGGCTGCCCATCGGTGCTGAAAGATAAAGCAGTCACAGCTCCAGAATTGGAATGAGTAAATGTAACCACCTCTTCATCGTAGAGGATGTTGTGGACATGAATCTTTCCATCAGAGCAACCAACAGCAATAACATGTAACGCAGGAGATGAAACACAGCAACATATGGCGGCATTCCATCCTTTGAATTCATGAAGTTTGTTCTTTGTGCTAATGTTCCATAATTGCAGAGAACCTTCCTGAGTTCCAAGAATCACCTGTTTGGATTGCTTATTGTAAGACGAATAGTTATCAAGGACACAAGACCGCAACAAGATGCCGAAGGGTTGTGAAGCCCAAGGCGCAAATCGCGAGGACAGGCGCTCAGCTTCCAGAAGTCAGGCGCATTAAAGGGTCAAAAAAAAGTTATGCATCAAAGAATTTTGAATAAAATTCACAAGGCATAAACAACAAACTTCAGAAATAAATTAATAATTAGTTATAAACTATGAGTTGTGAATCCCCAATTAAGAATTTATGCCACCACATTAAGTAATCAGCAATAAATATATTTTTTCTAAAAACTCAGCCAATACAGCCAAATAATTTGCAAACAAGTTCAATAATAACAACCTAATTAATTTTAGTCAATGGAATGGTTAGACATTTAAATCTTAAGATAAGAATTACATATAAATATGAAAGTAAATGAACTAAAAGAGCAAGAACCACCTAAAAATGACTCAGAAAATGAAAATAAAACTCTCCAGAGCTGCTGGCCACTAGCTTTCGCCGTTGCCAGAGTCATTGGAGGATGGGTTTGGCCGAAGAAAGGTACTCGAGTATCGGCTGCAATGCCAAACATTTGATTGTGAAAGGTTTGCTTGACAAACCATGCGCCTCTTCAATATTAGTGCGCCCAGGGTGTAAGGTTCACTGGCTTGGGCCTAATGAGACTCGAACCACAGGCGCGTCTTTTACAACATTGGTGAGAAGTTGATTCACAAGCTCAGAAAATAACAAGCAAAAGCCACATATTCCCTACTTCGATTTCTGAACAAAAAAAGTACCTTATTCAAGTAAGTATCTGGATGCATTATGCAGCTCACGCTAAACTTGGTTCCCAATGAAATATGGCCAACTGGAGAATTTTCATCAGTTATTTCTTTAAATGGCCACATGAAAATGTTGCTTTTATCATCAACACTTAAGATGTGTTGGCCAAATAGAAATAAGTGATTAATCTTTGCGTCATGGTTCCCCCAAGTCGCCACCTATTCAAGGTAGTGTTATTTTTGTCAATGTAGAGGAAATACATCAACAGCAATATACAAAACTCAAATGATAATAACAAAATAAAGAATATACATATTTTGCTCATAAAATTTTTGAAATGTTCACCAACAGCAGGAAAGACTAGGACATGCACAAAAAGTTTTATCAAGAAAGAATGAAAATTCTTGGAGGAAGGAATTTTAAGAGACGATTGATTATCAAGATCATTGGTCTCCCACTCACATGGAACACAAAAAACACCCTCTCCGAGGTCATTGATGGAGATTGGAGAGTAGAACCAACCACCATATTTAGAATAACATACACGTCATTTATATTTTTATCCTCGTGTCAATTTTGAGCTTACTGGTCCTAACAGTATTTTCTAAATAACTATGGTGGTTTGGTAGATCTTCCACGATATAATAATTCGAGAACCTCAAGCCTACAAAAGGCAGTTGTTTCCCTCTTCACTCAAAGCTACAAGTTGGGAAGATTCTGCAATAACCCAGAGTCATAGTTTGATAAATAGTTTTGAGGGTAATCTCGTTTGGCCAAAGAGCTAGCATCTCATAGCAGCTACGACACCCTTAAACCTTGCTAAAGACCACATAAGTTCCGTAGGTACATGAGATAAACCTAGCAATAGACTTGACATTCAAGTAGTTTAATGAAAGTTTAATGAAAACTTTTAAGAAAACAATGTTGCATCCTTCAATAGCTAACTCATGTAAAAAAGTAAGCTTCAAGTAGAAAAAACATCGTTTAATTTGTCGCATTTGAACATTGCAAGCCAATGAATAAGGGAGAAGTGTATAAGGCTCTCCTCGGTTCATGAAAAAGCAGACCATTCCTCACTGCCGAAAAGCGATCAAATCTCAGATTTTTAAGCCTTTGAAATGGGATGTCAGTACCACTTCCATAAATTCAATTCCAATGCATTTCATTATTGGCACGCCTCCTACAAGCACGTGTTGAGCTGATAGCCTAAAGACGGTTATATGTGCATTCGGTATAGCTACTGAGACACACTTGACAATTTTTTATACAATGGGTCCCCGATCCATTCTGAGAAGTTAGCAAATTTACAAAACTCAATCTTGAGTTTTCCTATTGTTTGATGAGGTTGTGGCCAGTCTATAACATCTTCCACCTTGCGAATTAATAATTTTGTTTCCCCATGACATCTGCAAGTCATCAAGTTCATTTTTATACCAGAGTTAGTTCAGTCATATTGTCAAGATCTGCAGCATTTTGCAACTCGAAAATGGCAAGGGTGCCTCTTAAATGTTTCAGCTAACTCAATTCCTCGAATCCCAAGGCACCAACTCCACTCAAAATGACTTTACGTAATGTTGGAGGCGTGTCAGTTTACGATTTTCAACCGACATATCTTTCACTTTAACGGCATTAGAATGTCAAGATGATGGAAGTTAAATAGATCTCTCAGGTCGATGATAGCTAGCAGATGAAACCACAATTATTTAACTAACACAATTTCCAAATAGAAGAGACCACTAACCGCTGTAAGTGGCAACGTAAGAATTAGTGTACGGAATACGTTAAGATGTCGTAAAAGTATAAAGTTGCAAATGAAACTCAGCAGCTCAATGATGGAATAACCGCTTAAAGAAAAAATTCTCAAGTTGAGCAATCTCGATAATAATTCAACTAAAAACTACTTGGATAAGTGCAAAAGAGGCAAAACGAGTTAATTTTGTAATGGCATTGGCAAGAACTTTCTCAAACTTTAACTTGTTGGAAGCTTTCAAATTCACAGAAAACTTCATATTCATGACCACGGAAAGAAACATGACGAGTCTTCTTGGGTAATTTATAATTCTTATCAGTACCCAATTTCTCATCCAAATGGCAGCACACCTCTCCCAAAACAAAATGAGCTAATTCACTCAAAAGATTATGCATTATAAATTTTGAATTTCTGCCATTTTATCTTTGAAAATAGGATCTTGATCGCAGCTCTTGGCCAAGAGCTGTGATGAGATGCTAATTTTTGGCACAAACAAGATTTAACTCAACTTACTAAACCAAGAGCCCGGTTACACCATAATGTTCCCAACTTGTTTATTTGGGCAAAGAGTAGCAACGAGTAGGTTTTTAAAATGTTGTAACTCATAAGAAAAAATATTTGGTTTTCTATAGTAATCCCCCGGCCAGGTTGGCAGAATTCTGTTGACCAGATCAATTGAATGCAATATTTAATTTTTTTAAAAAAAACTTGTGCCAACCAAGTCGGTGAAAGGAGTTTTTTTTCTGTTTATTAATGTTTTTGGTCTTCCGATTTTAACAAACCAGCCGATCGAGAAAACCGGCTTCAGTAGACCAGGGCTCATATTTTACAAAGAAAATTTAAACATTTTTTAAATAGTGGCCTCCGACAAAACTTCAATTTTTCTATTACATTGGAAATTAAATTTTTAATAAAAAAGTTTTAAATATTTTTTTTATCCAAACATACCCCAAATTTCCACAATTCCATCCTAAAAATACTCATTACTCCTTACCTCCAATCCAAAATATTTGCACCAAAAAAATCTTTATCTTATTCAATTTATAAGAATAGGAGAAGTTTTATTATTTATTGATTTTTTAAGAATAAAACTTAATAATAATTTTTATAGGTGGATATTACATTCAAGTAGGTATTTAAGGCGCGAGAATTTTGGGTCGGAGGTAGGGTTATTTATGAATGGAATTTATAACATTTTTTGATTAAAAACTCTTTTTAATTTTTTTAATATTTTTATATTAAAAATAAAAATATTAGTGGCTTCCAACGCACTATTTATGTTTAAAAAAGGTTATTTTTGAAAAAAAAAATATGAAGAGCACTTCTGCCTCGAGCAGTTTATCTAAACTGACAAAGTCCGAAAAATTCCAAAAAACAAAAACTCTCTGCAACTGATTCGGTAGTTGCTAAAATATTGCCTTCTATCAACCGGGTCGGGCGGAAGTCCGCCAACTCGATTGGAGGATTACCATAAATTGGTACTCCTACGGGTTTTTTTCCACACTTTAGTAAAACTATTTATTACAATATTTAAAAAATATAGCCTTCAAGAATCATGCTTTCAAGATCTACAATTCCACTGTAGTAAACCAAAATAAAGCCAATTTCTTCTCTCACCGAAGCAGAGAAAAAAGAAAAAACCAAGAAAAAAATTGCATGTACAGCTTCCTAAGAAGTACTGAATTGCATATACACACTGCCACAGGTAACAAGGACGATTAACTCAATTGAAGTCAACCTAAGCATTGTACGTAATCGTGGTTTAGCCGTTTACCTACATAAATCGTTTAAAAAACACATCGGATCCCAACGCCTAAATCTGACAGATGAAACAAAACAATTAACATGCTTTCACACTCTCTTCTACATCCTGTTGTAAATAATTATGAGCTTATCTTGGTGATGATTTCAAAGGTGGTAAGCATTCAACAAATCAATAGAGAAGGGAGAAAAAAAGACATCTTTAGTCCTAAGTTACGATTTATCAAGTGCGTACCTGATGAGCACGCTTGAAAACTGCAATTTTCGTTCCATATGCAGCAAATGTGTAGTCACGATAAGAAGCCAAAGCTCGTATCTTCTTTGGCAACTGATGACCTGCAACTTCCACAAATCTATCATCTAATTTTACAGAATTCCATAGACAATAACAGCTACAAAAGACTGTATAGAAATTCAATAACATCGCTTGGAGGATACTTTGAACTCAATCACAAAAAGAAAAAAAAAAACAAGATAGGGCAGTTCGATAAGAAAATAAAATACTGTAGAAGGGAGCTTACCGACGAGCACTAAAGTGAGCTTGGCACACTGCGCATAGAAGATATTGAAACAATGTCAGATTATCAACAGGAAAAATACAAAAAGAAAGCTGCAAAGAGAATTATTACATTGTAGATTTGAAATGCTTTGCCAACGCTGACGGTGACGAAGGTCTCGGAGCCGAGACGCTGCACGGAGAATGGGACGCCCGTTGTAATGTATCCAATCGCCCGAAATGGTTCGAAAATTCCCATTCTTCGTTTGTTTCTGTAGATCTAGGGTTTAGGCCGTGTGAGAGTGTTTAAAAGGAAGCGTGTTGTCTGTGGGGATGGAGGGTTTAGGTTTTAGGGTTTTTGTCAAAAGACGACGTCGTTTGGTCTGCATTGGGGCAGGTTTTTAAATTTAAAATAATAAATATTCTAAATTAAAAAAAAATAGACAAATATAACAAAATGTTTCAATTATATTTCTTCAAACTAGTTAATTGTATGTTTAAGATTATATCAAAATGGTATTTTTCATTATACTTTCTCCAAACTAGTTAATATTCACCAAATTATACTCTAAAAACAATGGAAGTTGATGACCAATTATATACTTGTCATTTAATTTAAGAGTTTTGAATTTACAAACAAAATAGAACATTGTTTCTGATCGTTGTTGAAAATGATTATTCTTATTTAATTTTAGAGTTGGTGTAATGCCCGAGATTTTTACCTTTTAATCTGAGATGATTTATTGATAAATTGATATGATGATAGACGGACCATTCCGAGGCATGAATTGATATCATGTATGAGTAAGATGAAAGTGAGGCCAGAGGTTCTGACGCATATGCGCGGAAGTGGTGCGCGCATATGCGCCAGTTGTTCGGGAGCTGTATGTGCGAGACAGAACTTCTCGCGCATATGCGCGAGACAGGGCGCGCATATGAGCGAGAGGCTGGATTTCAGAATGTTGATTCCAGAGATTGTGGCGCATGTGCGCCGAGAGGGTGCGCGCATATGCGCGAGCTGATGAGCTGACCAACTGCTGGGACAGAACTATTGGCGCATGTGCGCGGTGTTAGGGCGCGCATATGCGCGGCTGTTGAATGTGCAAACGTCGAGACCAGAAGGTCTCGCGCATATGCGCCGAGAGACGTGCAGACTAAAGATCGAGCCACGTTTCTTTATCATGCTGTAATGCCCGAGAATTGTATTCTGTTAATCTGAGATCATTAAATATGCATGGATGTGATTAGGGAATAGATGGACTTCTCCGGGACTAAATGGGGCGAAGTATGTGGATTATGCAAGATTTTGTACAGAACTAGTGGCACCCGAGCGGTGAAAAAGGGCCGCCCGAGCGCCAATGCACCACAAGAAGAATACTTGGACAGAACATTCCGCGCCCGAGCGATAGTTTTTAACCGCTCGAGCGCCAGGGTAGAACAAAGTTGATATCCGGATAGAGAATGCCGCGCCCAAGCGGTATATTTCAACCGCCCGAGCGCCGCCTGAAATACACAAAAAATTCTGAAGAAGCCACGTACGAGATTTGCATGCAATATATATATGTTATTCACTCTCATTCTCCTCCACCTTGCAACCAGCAACACCGAGAGAAGCATTCAAGAAAGCTCAAGATCCTCACATATTAGACATTTGATTGTGAAGAATCCAACCATCCGATTTTCGATCCGAGTTTAGATTCTTGTTCCTCGCCTTAAGAGCTATCAAAGGATGTAAGTTTCTTTACATTTCAGCATAGTTTGAAGTTTAGATGTTGGGGAAATTGTGATATGATTCCTATTATGTGTTGGTATGATAGTGGTAATCTTATATTCAATACCGGATCGAAGAAATGATATCGTATGCAATTTATATGAAATTCCAGCATGTATTGGGTGGAAATTATGCAGATTTTGAGATCTTGATATATAGATTGTGATGGTTGTGAGTTGTAATATGGATTATGTTGCGATTTGAGTTGATCGGTATTGAGAAATCACGCCGTTATGCCGTCGAATTGTATTGAGATTGAATAATGAGTTGTACAAGATTTGCTTTGAGTTGTGTCTTGATAGATTATATCTATACATTGCCATTTCAGAGTTGATATTATCAGATTCGACATCGAGACTTCGACTNTAGCCAAGCCGGATGTTCGGTTGTGTCGATGGGCGTAGGAGAAGATTCACTCCTATTGTAGACATTCGATACAGAGGACCGAAGTTTGGGAATAAGATGTACCTCCACCCCGATTGGGAGAGTAGGTGGGAGACTTGTTACGTTTTATTCACACCTGGATCCCTAGGCTTAGAGTCGAGTCAAAGATATGAGTTTGATTTACGTTGCCTGATTTAGATTAGTTGTGTTTCATAGACTATGGAACATAGTTCTATTGTTTACATTCATGATAGCATGTTCATGATTTATATTGTGTATATGCATGTATACATTGTTTTATACTGGGATTTATTCTCACCGGAGTTTCCGGCTGTTGTTGTGTCTGTATGTGTGCATAACAACAGGTGGGGCAGGATCAGGGTCGAGACGATCACGGGCGTAGCAGAAGAACTAATTGTTTTATTAGACATGTATTAATACTTTTAAACACTAGTTTGATTGTATGAATGAAACAAGACATGTATTTGCTTTTAATGAAATGCAATAAATCTTATGTATGTGTAGTATATTAAGAGCAAATTTTTGACCCACATTTTCTAACAAAGATTTAATTAATCCCAAAGATAATCGAGTTAGAGCCCGGGTCCCCACAATGCAATTTGATATATATCAACTAGACGTAAGTTTTATTGAATTTTGATATGGTTTGAAATTATGATATTGTCAGAATCGGATAGGATTGATATATGATGTTCTTGAGATAGTAGGCATCATAGAACCGAGAACAGATTGTTTATACATTTGTTATGATTTTTCAGAGATAGAATTGAGATTATTCAGATTTATGAGATTATGGATTATATTGGATATTGGTTATGATTTGTAATTGATATCTATTGTTATCTGAGTTGACGGGGATATCAATATTGTACCGTTATGCCGTCGATATTGAATTAGATTGAATATTGATCAGAACAGATCTGAGTTGAGTTGAATATTGATATTGTGCCTATTCGATATGTCATTTCAGATTGATATTGACAGCTTCGAGTCGAGACGGTGACTGAGTCAGAAACCAACGAAAGAAAGGTATAAATCAATGTTATCCGGGAGATTGACTTAAGTCAGATTGGACTTGAGTTTCCCTAAACCACATACTTGTATGTTATTATTTTCATACTGTTGTATTATTTGAATGAATATGCTTAGTCTATTGATTTATAGAGAAGCAGAGAATAGCAGATAGCTATTGAGTGAGAGTCGCTGACAGAGGTGCCAGATTATGACAGAGTGATCATTGGCCCATTGCACATTGTCAGAGTAGGCATTGGCGGATATGCCAAGTCTATGGCGGATATGCCAAGTCTATGGCGGATATGCCAAGACAATAGATATTTGATTTATATCGATGTTGCTTAGGAATGGATCGATTCCTATCGCGGAGATTCGGTATATTGTAATATCCAGGAACCGGGATCCCTAGATTAGAGATGAGTCGAGTCTGAGATGACGAGTCAAAGAGTTTTATTTGTATTCATTAATGTGTCATAAATTATGATTTATGTTTTGTGATACATGGTTTATGCTTGTGTATATGACTTTATGCATTGCATATATACATTGTTTATACTGGGATTATATTCTCACCGGAGTTATCCGGTTGTTGTCTTGTTTGTATGTGTGCATGACAACAGGTGGGACAGGATCAGGGTCAAGAAAAGGATGAGAAAGAGGACAAGTTAGCGTGGTGATCCAGATTCAGAAGTAGATAGGTTTTAACACTTGATATATAGTAGTTGAACCCTAGTTTGACTTTGTCGAACGTTGTACCAGATTTGTACTTTTATACTGATATGTATATTAAAAGGATTCCATTACGTTCCGCATTTTTTTTAAAAAAAATTTTAGACCCTGTTTATCTTAATTGATTGAATTATTCCCCAGAATGATTAAGAAATGAATTAGCGTCCGGGTCCCCACAGTTGGTCTTTTATGATATGGTCTCACGAATCTTTATCTGTGAGACGGGTCAACTATATCGAAATTAACAATAAAAAGTAATACTCTTAGCATAAAAAGTAATATTTTTTCATGTATTACCCAAATAAGAGATCTGTCTCACAAAATACGAGCCGTGAGACCGTCTCACACAAGTTTTTGCCTTAATTTTATTTGAAAGATTATTCTTATTTAGTTTGATTTGAAAGATTGTATTTGTATTCTATTATTGTCTCTTATAAACAGAGTGATTGAGTTCAATTAAAATTGAAACTTAAGCATTGACTCGTATAATATATTTTTATTCATTCTCTCTTTTTTGTTATTGTTTATAACATGTTATCATTACAAAACTGTAATCAATTGAGAGTTAAAATAATCTCATTTTTTTGTACTCTTAAAGCAGCATAATGTGTTGTCAATACTCAATTTTATAATGTATGTGTTGGCGTTAGTTGCACAATTATAACACATTGGTGCTCATGAAGTATCATGATTTTATAATCGAATATTGATGTATTTGAAGTAGCACAACATCATTTTATATTGAGAATCAAAAGAGATTCACGATTAAAATCTAATATAAGATCTAGTATATTGAAAATCTAACGTATTCATAATTAAGATCTAAAATAAGATATAATATATTAGAAAATTCAAAGAGATTCATTATTAAGATCTGATATGATATCTAAGATATATAAATATTCTCAAAAGATATAGATTTAATGTCAGAGCGTATCAATATTTATGAAGAGTATATCAAAAGATGCAAGAATTGTTTATATTCATGAAGAATGTTAATATAAGATCCAAGATTTAGCAATATTTTTTAAGAATATTGATTTAATGTCTTTTTATTTAAATAAGTTTTTAAGGTTCTTAAATTTCTTAAAGAATATTGATATAAGATCTAAATTTTTCAATATTTATAAATGATTAAAGATTTAATATTATCAAAGAATATTAATTTGATATCGACCCAAATCGTATATATCTTGTAAATTCTTTCGAAGAAGCATGATCTATTATACTATCACTATTACTGAAAAATACTGATTTGATGTTCAACGACGAACTCGAAATGTTATTTAATAAAAATTATGAATGTGCAGCAATAAGACTACAATGTCATCCATTGAAAAAGAAAATAAATGTTAAAACTCGATGAAGTGATATCAACGTCTATATTGGACAACAACGATGCTGGCAGTGGGTTGATTTATAAATTTTTTTAATTATTTTATTTATTTAATTATTGAACTAATTTATTTATTTTTATTTATCGACTTTCTTGTTTTATTATCTATCATGTCTAGAGATGACAATGGATCGGGTACACTAGGACTTAAGACTCAACTTGTTAAAATTTTTAAGGACACATACCAATCCGACCAGTTGAAACTTAAACTCATACCCTACCCGACTGACTCATACCCGAAGTTTAACGAGTTGGACTCGTTAGACCCGTTTAAAAATTATATTTATAATATATTTTGATATATCTCATTTTTAATTAACATAATCATAACAAAAATAAAAAAAATCAAATCAATTATCTCATTGCAAAATTAACTCTATCAAAACAATTGATCAAAACATTCTTATTGAAATTTTTTCTTATCACCAAAATATTATAAAACATGTTTATATGTTTTTTAGGTTAATTTTTATCTATAACGGAGCATGAAGATGAGATAAATTTTGTTAAATGATATAGTTTGTCATATTATTATAAAACATTATTTAAAATATATTTATAATTTGCAATGTTCTGGACTTTACAAATATAAAAGCACACACATATATATCTAAAGGTAGGGTACAAGTATGAGTTTGATCATATAAGACCTGTAACCCGACATGTACCTGTTAGAACCCAAAATTTAATACATGTACTCGACCCAAGACCCATTTTTTCATACACAGTCACCCCAAATATGTCAGGCATGGATTGGGCACATATTAGACCTAGACTCATTATCATCTCTGACCATGACTTAAACTTGTATAGTGAATGAATTGATTCAAAGTTCCTTTGAAACATTGATATTATTTATTAAGATTTTGAAAATAAAAACAAATCACATTAAAAAACAATAATCAATTTCCTCAATTTTTTTGGTTGTACGATATTGGTGATATCCACCCATAAGAGCATGACCCGGGATATTAAATGGATACCCAAATCAGGGTAAGTCTGCAGGAAGGATTCATCAAAAGCCGGGCAAGTGTGTGTCTAGGAGACTTTCTCCCCGGGTAATCATAAGCATGGGCTCTCATTCAAATTCACGGTCAATGACTCACTAACCGGATTTCCTCGGTAACAGTACCGCACTCGAGTGGGTAGGCAGGTGAGATCTTATCTTGATAAGCATTCCTGACAGAATCCCACCGATGAGACTTGATGGAAAAGGTAGGTCGGCGTGACAAGAAGTCAACATCAAAGGCTATAAGTAGTAGGTATACACTAAAAACGAGGTAATCATTAACTTTCCTTCTATAAATAGCAAGTACATATTACATTAAAGGGATTCAGATACATATTTACACCAGTAGCATTTATTTCTCTCCCAAGCTACACTGGTTATTTTCATCATCTTCACCTGTTGACTTAAGCATCGGAGTGGCCACGCCGGATATCTCTCCGGCGCCCATTCACGAGTTCATCTTCTTGTTTGCAGATTACGTGTGAAGCCATATCTTTTGCTCAGTTTCGTAAAATACAAATCATCATCATCATCATCATCCGGTGGATTGTCCTGACCCAGCTCACCCGATTCACCCGGAAATCATCATTGGCGCCGTCTGTGGGAATTTGAGTATTAGACGTTGACATGGCTCATACAATAAGGACAAACCAAGAGAATTCTAGGGTTCCTAGAGATGATCCACTCATCTCTGGACAAGGTGGTCCTCCTCCCACAGGACCTCCACCTGTCATTACTTTGTCCCCGAAAGAATTTGCTCGGATTATATTCGATGCCGTAGAGAAGGCTATAGCCCAGAGAGACCCATCTCATCATACTACACAGCATGAAAGAGAGCAGGAACGAGAGCAAGAGGTGAGAGAGATGGAATTGAGGTTGGAGGAGAGGGAGTCTAGTGCCAGTTCTAAATCTCCTACTGTGCCTGAAGAGTTGGAGGAGCTGAGGCAGAAGATGAGGTTTTTGGAAGGGCAGAAAGGTGAAAGATTCAGTGCTCGAGTGGTCAGTAAAGGATGCCTCTTTGATGATGCCATTGTCCAGGAGCCTCTACCCGGACATTTCAAATCTGCCAAAATCAAAGATTATGATGACAGCGCTGACCCAGAGGAGCATTTTACCCGGTTTGAGAACATGGCCATGCTGCACTGTTATGCTGACTGGATCAAGTGCAAAGTGTTCCTAACCACTTTAGTTGATTCAGCCCAGAGGTGGTTTGAGGGGTTGGCTCCTCAAAGTATACATTCTTTTGAGGATTTCCAGAAAGTATTCTTGCACCACTTCAATAGCAGCAAGAAATATAAGAAAAATGCCTTCAGTCTTTTCGAAGTGAAGCAAAGCCCAGAAGAGAGTTTGAGGGCTTATATCCGGAGGTTTAACCGAGTTGCTCTGGATGTTCCTTCATGTGCCCCCGAGACCAAAATTACTTCATTTACTCAGGGCCTACGGGAAGTTGAACTTTTTCGATCAATAACCAAGAAAGCACCCGGAGATTTCGAAGACCTATTGGTCCGGGCAGAGAAGTTTATTAATATGGAGGAGGCACAGAGGCAGAAGAGGGAGGCTTCGAGGAGAGAGAAGGGTGACGGGGTGTCTAGGCCTGAAGAGAAAGGATTGAGAAGGTAATCCCGGGCATTTTTCTCATCATGTACCCTTCAAAATCGCCCGAGACCGGGATGTCCAGGAGTGTAGCAGGGACATGGCCCCCCTCCCCCCCCTCAACAATTTACTAGGCCCGAGAAGAAGGGGTATTGTACCCTTCATAAAGTGTGTTTTCATAACACAGAGGACTGCAGGACGCTGAAAAGAAGTTATGTCCCGCCTGCTGGCCAATGACCTAATCCACCGAGTAAGAAACCGAGGTTGCCACCATGTACCACTCATCAGCCAAGGTCTAGTGCCCGGGAGGACTCGAGAGATGCCCTGGGTAGGAGGAAAAATGCGGAGCCTGAGAGAAAGAAAGCCTCACTTCCTGTCTTGGGGGTGATAAATATGATCTCTGGAGGATCTACTGATGGAGAATCCAATCAGGCTCGGAAATCTAGGAGTAGGAGAGAGTGCATGAAGTGGAAGGAGTAAGGAGGAGCGAAGTCGTTATCAGCTTTGGTTAGGAGGATCTTAAGGGCGTCAATTTTCCCCATAATGATGCCCTGATAATTCAAGCCCAGGTAGCAAATTACGACATAATGAGGGTTTTCGTTGACTCAGGCAGCTCTGTAAATGTTATTTTCAAAGATGCCCTCATACAAATGGATCTGTAGGGATACCAGCTGGAGACAGCGGAAACTGTATTTTTTGGCTTTGCTGGCCATGCTGTCTACCCCGAGGGAGAAATTATTTTGCCTTTAACTCTGGGCAGCAGGGAGCTAAAGAGGGCTGTTATGACCACTTTCACTATTGTGGATGCCCTCTCATAATATAACATTATTCTGGGGCGGCTGGCCATGAACGAGTTAAGAGTCGTGGCATCCACCTATCAACGAAAGATAAAGTTTCCAGTAGGAGGTCAACTGGGAGAAGTCCGGGGAGATCAACCTTCTTGCCGAAAGTGCTATGTAGAAGCGGTCCGGGTGGACCAGAAGAAGTCACAGAGGGAGGAAAAAAGAGCAAGTGGTGGGGAGGAGGTGGAAAGGTAGTAGAGAAGGGGGAGGTTCAGTTTGTGGCAGATGAGGAGCAAGAAGTGGTGAAGATTGAGCCAGGAAAAGAGATCCGGGTGGTCCGAGATCTTGACTTGACCACACGGATCAATTTATTGAATTGTTTAAAAACTAATATCAATGTTTTTGCTTGGTCTCAACAGGAACTATGGAGAATGTGTGTGGACTTCCGAGATCTTAACAAAGCATGTCCAAAATATCACAATCCTCTTCTCAGGATTGATCAATTGGTGGATTCTACATCAGGGTATGAATTGCTTAGCTTTATGGATGCTACCAGGGGTACCATCAAATTCCCCTGGCCAAGGCTGATCAGGACAAAGCCAGTTTCATTACTTCAGGGATCACATTTTGCTATGTTGTCATGCCCTTTGGACTAAAGAATTCGGGAGCCACGTATCAGCGTCTCATGAATAGAGTATTTGAGAAGCAGTTGGGAAGGAATGTAGAAGTGTATGTTGACGACATCCTGGGCAAATCTAGGGAGATTTCTTATTTCATTTCTGACTCAGAAGATACTTTTGTCACTCTCATGCATTATGGGGTCAAGCTCAATCCAGCCAAGTGCATATTTGGCGTGAGGAGTGGTAAGTTCTTTGGTTTTGTGGTAATTGACCGAGGAATCGAGGTGAATCTTGAAAAAGTAAAATCAGTGTTGGACATGTCATCTCCTCGATCTATTTGAGAAGTGCAAAGGCTTACCGAGAGAATTGCTTCACTCTCCTGATTCATATGCCGATCAGCGCATCAGAGTTATCCAGTCTTCCAAGTTCTACGGAAGGCACAACAGTTTGGTTAGGATGAAAAATGCGAGCAGGCCTTATAAGACATTAAGAGTCACCTTGCAGAGCTTCCTGTCTTAGTGAAGCCGGAGCTCGGGGAAAAATTGTTTGTATATCTGTTTACTACGGAGTATGTTGTCAGTTCAGTACTTATAAAGGAAGAAGGCTCTGATCAGAAGCTTGTTTATTATGTCAGTCATGATCTCAGAGGGCCGAGCTTTGATACAGAGAGGTGGAAAAGATAGCATTGGCTTTGGTTATGACTGCCCGAAAATTGCGACCTTATTTTCTGTCGCACCAGATTGTTGTGCTTACTAATAGTCATCTCGGGAGGATTATGACTCAGTCAGAAGTATCCAGGAGGATGAGAAAATAGACAATGGAGCTGGGGGAATATGACATTGAGTACAAGCCCCGGGTTGCCATCAAAGCGCAGGCCTTATCATATTTCTTTTCTGAGATGATTCAGCCTAACGAGGAAGAAGTTTGGAGTATTGAGTATTGAGCAAATCCCCCGGGATGAGAATGGGTGTAGAGTAAAAAGCTCAATTTGAAACTAATATATGAGAGGGGCAAAAACCTTTGTTCTTTTCTTCAACCATATTAAATATTATTACATAGTAACCTCTTGTAGAGGAGGAGAAACTTGTTTAGCTACCTATAGTTGCTGAACTTACAGAACACATAAATTTGAAAGAAAATATTACAACTTATTTTTGAAGGAAATTGAGGAAATGTTCGATGATATCAACTTCATTCTTCTTGCTTATTTATATAAGGCTCTCCGGATTTGAAACTCGGACTTCAATTCTTGATGAGCCTTTACAACTTGCATATGGACCACTTTCTGTAGTGGTTGAGTGGTCCCTTTACTCTACCATCGAGGTGGTCCCTGGTTTTGTCTAGAGTATGAATCTAGACAGAGATTTTTCTTCTCGTTCTATCTTTCGCCATATTCGATCGATATTGATTTGAACTATGTCTGCACAAATTTCTTTGCCTTCATCTTTTCATCATTTATGATAGGCTCGGAAAAATCTCAGCTCTTCTCTTTTTCTTTTGATACGTCTCTTGACTGCCCTAAGATATTCAAAGAATATTGGCATTTTTCAAGTTTCGTATTGTTTCTTGTGTGTTTCTTTTACCCCGTTTTAACTTCTTTTTATAGATGATTTTGGGGTTAAAGTATCTTGTCTGTTTATTGGATTTCCTTTATCTTTAAAGATAGGGAATCCAATGATTTTTTGTCTTTTTTCACAGATTATTGGTGGTCCTTGTATTCCACTCACATGGTGGTCTTTTCTGTTTGTTAGTGGAATAGTCACATGTCCACTTTAGTTTTGTTGGAGAATCTTTAGCTTTCTGTGTCCCCGAGGAAAATGTGTTTGTGGTCCTTCCTCACTTGTACTGGTGTCGGTAAAGTGCTTCTGATCAGATCTCGCCTTGAATCCTTTACCAAACTCTGGTTCTTTTTGGTTTTGACATTCTGGGCAGATGTTCTCTGACCATCTTTCCACATGTGCCATATTGCAGAATTTTCGACGAGTTTCTTTACTCCCCGACAGCTTGCTATTCTACAAAAAATTTCTTTTCTTTTCGAATAGATCTTATGCAAAACTTGTGGTTTTTCCTGTCATAGTGTTTAACATGAATGATCTGTTTTTCGAATTACGATAAAACTTAAACGGACACTTGAATTTGTCCATCTCAGTAAGACAGACCCATAGACCCCATGTTCTTCTGGTGGAAATGTCGTCTTCAATTATTGAAGCAACAAGAGGTGTTTCTTCTGACGGAGGATCCTTGATATATTTCTGAACATTTGAATCTGGCCTCCTTAACTCGATAAAATGAAAGGCTTCGTGTGAGCCTTTCCCTGCTGATTCTGGGGCTGTACTAAAGAAGTATAACTCCAGAATATCTCCTCTGGACAAATAATCATTATTCGCCCTTGTCTCATGAACCGCTTCCTGAATCCATTTAGGTAGTCATGAAATTTCTGGGAAGCTTGGTGATGTGGAATAAACAGAGGCAAGAGCCCCGAATTCATACCAAGATTTGACCTCCTTTGGATATGAATTTGGTTTCATCCATACCCTGGGATATTTTCCTGAAACATCAACCCTGTTAATAGCTAGGTTAATGCCTACTCTTATTTTTAATTTCTCCCAATTTTGTTGGTAAATCTGAAATGGAGAAATTGCAGCTTCATTAATATCAACCTTAAATTTATCCTTGTCCGTATTAGGTCTAAGGTTTGTCTTTCCCTCTTCAATCCTCGAGATGAAGGGTTTACTTGAGGACTCGATATAAAGATCTGGAGTCTCAATTTTTGTTTCAGCCGACTCATCTGGAGATGATCCCAACTTAATGCCTTGGAGGAGAGTCCTTTGTATTACAGAACATAATTGAGTATACGCCTGTAAACAACCTGTGATTCGATCAGAGACAATTCTCTTATCGGCTTGTTGTAGTCTTCCCGCAACTTCTGCGTTTACGGCTAGCTTGTTGTACTCGGTTTGAAGCATTTCAAGGTGTTCCCTCAAATGCCTTTGCTTCTTGATGATGACATCGATATCACCGATGTCCATCTCTTGTTAGAAAATCTGCAAGAATATTTTCATGAGATTTAATTATCACAATATCAAAAATATAATTCTGACATAGTGCTTGCCATCTTAATAATCTGGCCTTCTTAGGTTTAAATTCAATTCTATTCCTTAAGAAAGCTTTTACCTGGGTATTATCAACTTTTAAAGTAAATTTTTTTGCAAGTAAAAATAATGGTCATTTTTCAAAAGCCCTTTTTACTGCATAGAACTCCTTTTCGTTGATATGCCATCTTATGGCTTCTGCATCCGAGAAAAGTCCACTATAATATCTGCATGGCTGTTCTCCTTCTGGGGTGAGCTTTGTTGAGACTGCCGTTTACTAATGATCACTGGCATCCGTATATAATACCAGATCATCTTCATCTTGAGGAATAGCCATTTTTGGAAGATTTTTACAAATCTCCTTTAAATTGACAATTTCTTCTGTGTGTTCTTTTGTCCATATAAATCTTGCATCTTTCTTTAATAATGGACTGAACACTTTCATATGTTTTGCTAGGTTTTTAATAAACATCACAGTAAAATTAACAACTCCCAGAATACTTTGAAGCTGTTTCTTTTCTTTTAACTCGTTTGGAAAATTTTGTACTTTTTCTACTATATGATCTTGAAAAATTATTCCAAATTTATCGATTTCTATTCCTAGAAATTTAATTTTTCTTGTAGCAATGACTGCTTTTTTTTCCTAATAGAACCAGTCCTTCTTTTTTACAAACATCAGAGAAAATCTCTAAATGCTTAATATGTTCTTTTATATTTTTAGATGCAATCACCACGTTTGCTACGAAACTGGATTGACAATTTTCTTTAAAATGCCTCTCTTAATCTCTGGACTATGATTTTTTGATTACATGGTGTTGTAAACACTAATCTTCTAGTCTCATTTTCTTGAGTATAGGATTTAAACATTTGAAAGAAATTATTTTCTAGCAAAATGTCAGCTCCTGTATCATGAAAATAAATCGGTGGTGTTTTTACCTTATACCAAGGCGTTTGTCCAGCACCGTCGATCATTAGTTCAGTCATCTTAATCTCTTTATATAAGATTAAGATCCTTCGAGAGAAATCTCGTCCATCAATCTTTGGTAGCTATTCTTCCAAATTATTTGGAAAAACTCCATTTTTGCTGTACAGATTCCAGCACCTGAATCAATATAAGCAGCAAAATATTCTGCTTTATATTGTTCGTACAACATTCCTACTGGAATGTATATCGAGAATGGGCTTGTGGTCATTGGATTTTCCACATCCTGTCGTATGCCATAAACTCCATTCCATACTCTAGATGTTTCCAAGGTTTATGTTCCTCGAGAAATTCTAGTCCAAGAACCAATTTATCTGGTTCTTTTCCCGGAATTCTTGTGATATAAACTTCCAATTCTCCGATATTTGATCATTCCTTGGTAAGTTCCTATCATAGGTTGTTCTAAATAGTATATGGTATTACAAAGAAATTGATTCTTTTGTTTTGTAATATCAAATATTATTTCTACTTCCTTTCACCCTTCAGGGCATCTAAGTTTTCCTATTGTGGAAAAGCTTTTTAGCTCTTGTTGGGTTTCTCGAACATGTGCTTTTCCCCACCTGTAACTTGTAATTTTATCTCCTTGAAAAGATAGTCTTCTAGATTCCAATCTAAGACTTTGATTCCTTTGTAAAATCGGCTTGTCTTGTATTTGGATATATGTTTCCTATATTAAAGGAAACTCAACTCTTTATGGATAAATTGCCTGAGCAAAGTTTCCAAATATCTCAGGTATTTCTATAAACTCATTTCTAATAAATAATTCTGAATGCTGTGTATTAGATAGAGTATATGAAATCTGATAGGTAATAGAATATGGTCTATTATCTTCTTTCATCAGCCTTTTTTCCTTGAAATTTTTGTGAAATGTCAAGGCTCGACTAAAATCTCGATATGCCAAACTGTAGGCAATTCTAGGATAGATTACTCCTACAATCTTTCCTGCGCAAAGATTTCCTGAGATAGTTCCCAGTACTGAATCTTGTAGGTTCCCCATTCTTTTATCGCATATAGCAATATCAATGGGTGAATCTATTCCTTCTTTGAAAGTAGCTTTTATCATAATTTGAATTGCTCCAATATGAATCCAAGACATAGTCTTTGCTACTTCTATTTTGAGTTTTTGTAATTCCTCCTTAATTTCTTCAGAAAGAATTAATTACATCTCCATTTTATTTCCTGTAAGTTCCATTGGGATTGCCATTTCCCTTCTGGACACTTTATAGATTAGATGATGCTTTCTGTTTCTTAGGCCAAGACTTCCTAAGAACTTTTCTACATGTCCTGCAGAGAATCTTTGATATCTCTGTAGACTATGATTTTCTATCATGATCCTTTGGACTATTTTATTAGATATTGTTGTCTGACTAAAGAAATCAGACAAGTCCTCATGTGTTTCGTGTCAAAACACCTCGTCTTCAGTCAGATTCCGATTCAGTTCCATCAGATTCTCTCTGACTCAAAACTTCTTCTTCTTCATGTATACTTTCATCTTAGTCAATATCCTCAAATCTGTATACTTGAATAAGATCTTGGTAATAAACTGCTTCTTCAATATCCGGAGTTGGATCGAAGCGTTTAATATCTCTTTTTTCATTTTCTGGACAGTTGGTTGAGATATGAACTCTTGCTCCACATGTACAGCAATTACAATCCTTGAAACTTTCATTAACTCGAGTATGAGCTCTTCTGAAAGTTTTCTTCGTAGGTGTTCTTCATGTGCTTCGAGATGTACTAGATGCTTGGGATGATATCCTACTTCTTGATGATCCACTTCTTTGTCCGGATTTGCAAAATCTGGCTTTTTGTCTAGACCAAACTGTTCTTGGCTTCCAAGAAATTCTTCCACTTCTTGCATAACGATGAGTGCTAAAACTTTTCCTCTTATGCTTATGTGGTTTACTTCCAATAATTGTTGGAAGATCATTTTCTTTACAACAAAAAGGAGTGCATTTGTTAATACCCCTTAAACATTTGTAATTCTTTTGTAATGGCGTCAAATGGCACCATTCTGCCAATTTTTCTTTAAGGAAAGAGGCTCTTCGTGCCAATGTATCTTGATTTCCAGGTACATATTCTCTTATGAGCATTTCTCTCCAAGGACTGGGCATCTTGGCAAAGAAGAGTTGCATTGTTATATCTTCTTCGACTCCTGAATTCCATCTATATTTAGTGAATAACATAATGTATTCATCCACTAAACATATATCATGTAATTCAAGACTATACAGAGCCTGAATATATTTCTTTTTCTTCTCTTTATCTTGCCTGTTAAAATAGTCTACCCCTATAAACTGTACTTTAAAGAGGGTAGCCATTATTCCGGCTATCTCGCTAAGAGATTCTCCGGCTAGGACTGATTCTTTGGTTTTTACCAAAGTCATGTCCCAAGCAATTTTTACTGATCCCATAAAACTCATTTCCAGAAATTTAATGAATCCTTTTCTATTGAGATTTAGTGTTCCTGCTGCGATTCTCATAGCAGATGTCCGATCATCAATGAGATCTTCTCTGTTTTTGAAATATAATACATCTAGGTTAAGCATAACCCCATAAGGATGTATAGGTTCTAAAACAGATTTCCCAAGAAAATCAATCATTAATAATTGATTTTGTAATTTTGAGAAAATTCTCCCCCTCAAACATTTAATTACAATGTAATAATAATTTTGTATGTTTGAAATAATTTTACCTAGACTCTGATATCATTTTCCCAGTAAAATCAATCATTAATAATTATAAGGGTATTTTTGTTAACTTTAAACTTTTTAGGGAGTTTGGGCAAAGTTTTTGAGGTGTAGGGAGTTAGGATAAAGTTGAGTTTGGGTTTGGGGATTTAAAACCAATTTTCCCATAATATAATATAATATTAAAAAAAAAGATAAGTTTGAAAACTTACGTGAATGAATTCATTTCATTCACAGTAAGTTTCCACATAATGGTGGAAAGGAAAAGAGATAACGAGATTTTGATTTTCTTTTCGATCTTGCGGCTTATCAGTTTATCCAATCGACGAACCGACTTCAGTTCTGAGATCGTTGACACGAGGTCTTCGATTTGAGGTATAAATTTTATATTTTTGGTGATATTTGAAATTCGTCGATTTTTGGAATAAATCCGATACATTGTTAAATCATACAGAAATTGAAAATTGTTGAATAGTGTATGATTTTAATGAAGAAGAGATGATTATAATCATGTTATTTTGAATTATTCCCAATTTATTATAATCAAGGAATTTTAATCGTATTGTTGATTTTGAATGATGTTATTTATTGAAATGAATGTGTTATTGATGTAGATAGAATTTATACTGCAATCTTCAAGCTACATCGACTGGAACGAAGAATTGAAGTATGTTGCGATCGAGTAGCATACGACATGTATCTGTATCACATGATATATGTTTGATTGATTTGACTGAGAATACATGTCTATATGCCTTATTTGTTGGGTTGATGTGGCATACATGACATGCACGTTGACCTATGATCCTTGGATACCTTGATATGATTGGATTTGATTCTGGGGTTTGTGAACAAGATGCTATGTTTGGCATTATATGGACCTTAAAGCATAGACATTAGTGGCATCGATGATTGTTTGAGATTTGGGATTTGATGGCGCTTTGTCGACGCTATCATACGAGTATCCCTGATTGAGGTCGGTGTGCCAGCTCGAGCATTGATTTGATAGCGATTCGATTGATTCTGATATATGCTCAGTAAAATGGACATTTGACCTGATACCTCCACGACATACATGCATTGCATATCATATATCATTGTTTAGATATTTGTGGTATATATTGTGGTTGTTTCATACGGAGCTTTGCTCACCCAGAAGGGGCTGTTGTTAATTTTGTATGTTGACAATGATAGACAGGTACTCCAGGATATCAGGAGACCGGAGAGGATACTTCTGGAGGGAGTCATATCTGTGTTGAGGTTTAGTGGTTTATCCCAGTATATGTATATGTATCTATATACCAGGGCATGTCCCGAGGATATGAGTTGTTTGTATGCAATTGATTTTGATTGTGTGGGCATATTTTATGATGTGAGATGAAATACTATTTTTAGTATTCAAAGAATATATTTTGGGCTCATTGTAAAGAAACTTTAATCTCGTTTTCTGCTGACATTAATTAACTCTAATCAAATTGCATTGTAATAACGATTAGGAGTTAAGAGCCCCACACCAAGACTCTGATCGATTGGTCCGGGCGTGTGATGGTTGTCAACATCATTCTAATTTTCAGCACAACCCGGCCACTCTTATGAAACACATCTGGGCATTTTGCCCTTTTGATCAGTTGGGCATGGACATTATTGGTCCCTTTCTGGTTGCCCAGGCTCAAAAGAAATTTCTTTTAGTGACAGTCGATTGTTTTTCCAAGTGGGCAGAGGCCGAGCCCTTGGCAAGAATTACTGAGAAAGAAGTGATGAAGTTTATGTGGAAGAACATTGTATGCCGGTTTGGAGTTCCAAGGAGACTTATTTCAGATAATGGAAGGCAGTTTCAGAGAAAAGAGATCATGTCTTGGTGCCAAGAAATGAAGATCACTCAATCTTTCACTTCTGTTTCTTACCCTCAGGCTAATGGTCAGACAGAAGTCGTAAACAAAATTATCGTTCAAGCCTTGAAAACTAGGCTACATGGTAAAAGAAAAGATAGGGTGGAAGAATTGTCTAGTGTTCTCAAGGCATACAGGACTACTCCCCGAGCACCCACTCTAGAGACTTCTTTCAACTAGGTGTATGGTTTTGAAGCAGTTCTTCTGGTGGAAATCGGACAATCTTCAGTCCGGGTAGAATCTTACCCGAACGACAATGACCAAAGCCGGGCAATGGAGTTGGATATGGTAGAAGAGAAAAGGGAGCAGGCTATGTTTCGAATGGAAGCTTACTGAGGCTAGGTTATGAAATCATACAACAAGCGAGTCTGAATCCGAGACTTTCAAATAGGAGATCTGGTGATGAAAAAAGTCAATCCAGCCGGAGATGTTGGAAAATTAGAAGCTCGGTGAGAAGGATCTTTTAAGATAACCCGGAAGCTTAGCTCGTGAGCTTTTTTATTTAGAGGATGCTCAAGGACGCTCTCTTAAGAGACTTTGGAATGTTTTTCATTTGAAAAAATATTATGCTTAAAGATGTAATTAATGCTTGAAGATCTAATGAAGTTCTTTTCTTCTCAGAAAGCGCATCAAATAATATGTCTAAACCCGGGAAATGTAAAGCCCCGACCAATCTATAAGTCCTGGGATCCGGTCCCCGGCCTAGGGCTCCATACCCTGGTTATCTAATAAGCTAAGGGCTCAATACCCTAGCTCGAGGCTCCATACCTCGACCACTCCAAGTCCCGAGATCCGGTCCCCGGCCCAGGGCTCCGTACCTTGGTTATCTAATAAGACCAGGGCTCAATACCCTGGCTCGGGGCTCCGTACCTCAACCATTCCAAGTCCCAGGACTCCGTACCCTGGTTATCTAATAAGCCCAAGGCTCAATACCCTGGCTCGGGGCTCCGTACCTCGACCACTCCAAGTCCTGGGATCTGCTCCCGGGCCCATGGCTCTGTACCCTGATAATCTAATAAACCCAAGGCTCAATACCCTGGCTCGGGGCTCCGTACCTCGACCACTCCAAGTCCCGGGATCTGGTCCCCGGCCCCGAGATTTGGTCCCCGGCCCAGGGCTCCGTACCCTAGTTATCTAATAAGCCCAAGGCTCAATACCTTGGCTCGGGGCTCCGTACCTCGACCACTCCAAGTCCCAAGATCAGGTCCCCGGCCCAGGGCTCCATACCCTGTTATCTAATAAGCCCAGGGCTCAATACCTTGACTCGGGGCTCCGTACCTCGACCACTCCAAGTCCTGGGATCCGGTCCACGACCCAGGGCTCCGTACCCTGGTTATCTAATAAACTCAGGGCTCAATACCTTAGCTCGGCGCTCCGTACCTCGACCACTCCAAGTCTCGGGATCCGGTCCCCGGCCCAGGACTCCGTACCTTGGTTATCTAATAAGTCCAAGGCTCGATACCCTGGCTCGGGGCTCCGTATCTCGACCATTCCATGTCCCGGATCCGGTCCCCAGCCTAGGGTTATGTACCTTGGCTTAAGGGTTCTACACTTCAAACATTTACTAAGCATAGGGATTATTACCCTGCTCAGGGCTCAACATCCCGACTACTTATTGAACGTAACGACTAATTTACAACACTCAGAAAATTTTCAGATATATCATTTACAAGCATCTCTTGATTAAATTTTTCTAAATCCAGTTATATTGCAAGTGTGAAATGGGTAAATGCAGTATATGAAATGAAAAGTATGTTATTAATAAGAGCTCGAAGGCTGAGAGTACAAGAAAAATAGAAGGAAATAAAAAGGAAGATTACATTCCTATTCTACATTTACATGGCTAGACCCTGATTGTTCTTCTTCTTGAGCATCCTCCTTCTCCTCTTCGCCATCTTTGGGAAGGGATGTTATAGCTCGTCCAAATTTCAGAAATTCTTCCTTCTACGCAGGAGTTAGCCCAACTACTTCGAATTGCACTCGGAATTTGTCAAAACCGGTCCTTAAGAGAGGATAGGCTCGATCTTCAACGGCTTTCTTGAATTCTAGAGAATGGAGGAAGGAGGCCTGCCACTTATCCTGATTATATTTGGTAACAGCCAGGGCACTCTCAACAGCCTCTGCCCGAGACATCTGTCTCTCTACCTCATTGATCAAAGAACCAGTCATTGATTCAAAGACCGAGATAGTCATTCTTATGGTTTCTTACCAGACATCGCCCTCATTTATATCATCTTGAGCCTTAGCCAGATCTGCTCGAGCCGATTCCAAAGCAGTGCGGAGGCCAGCCATTTCTTCTTCGTTGGCAGATTTGACCCGAAACAACTCTCCTTGAAGCTGCTCGTGATGCTCTTGTAGAGCCCGGGCTTGATTGTTTTTGGCGGTGACTGTCGCATCTACCTCTTCAAAAGCTGATATCAGCATTTGAACACCCTGTATAGAAAAAGTTAGTAAAATTAAATGAAATAAAAGTATAAACGAGAAAGCGGGAAGAACTTACAGTCAGGATCCGGTTTGATCCTTCGAGAAATTTTGGGGTAGGCCGGGAGCTCCTCATATGTGCCTTCTCGGCAAGAACTAGCAGCTGCTTGAACAGCCTAAGCCCGGTTGGGGTAGCTCCTTCTAGAAAGAGGTTGCCCTGGGTAGGCTGCTCAGTTTGAAAGGACTCAAGGAGTGGATGATTTTGTTGGTCCTGAGGATGAGGGGCACCCTAATTCCCTCCTTGGTTCTCTTCGATCATTATCAGCTCCGGGATTGTTACAGCCTTTCGCTTCCTTTGAGGGAGAGGAACATGGTCTTCAGACTCTTCCTGGGAGTCCGCTTGGGATGTCCCCTTTTCTCACTGAGTCTCCACCCGGACAGACTCTCTTGTCCGTACTGCCTCCTCCTCAGCCTGTTTTTTCTTCTCGGCAGCTGCCCTCCGAGCTGCCAGTTTTTTCTCTTTGGCAGCCTTCTCGGTCTCCCACTTCTTTTCGAAAGCCTCCTGCATATCTGTGTTCTCTACATAAGGATGACATATATGGTCAATGTAATTACAAAAAAATAAGACAAGAAAAAATAAAGAGGACGTTCGAAAAGAGAAATTTACCGGGTTGAGCGCCCGAGCCAGTAGCTTCATCTATTACCCGGTCGATTGGTCCTCTACCCGGGCACTCAACCCATAAGTTATTAAATTTTCCTCAGAAATGAGGATGGAAGAAGAAAATTTCTGACCCTCTACGAACTCTTGGCTTCGGGTGAAGGGTTCCTCAAATTTGTATGATTTGGGGAAGGAATGTTGTGTAGGAAGAGAACGGAGAAACTCAATCAAACAGGGAATGGAAACCGAGAGTTGTATATAAAAGAAGCGTCCTTTCCATCCCTTCTGAGAAAAAGGGATATCATCAAGGAATCGTGATTTGAGCCGGGCAGAAAGGGAGAAGGCATTGTCCCCCAGCCGACATACAAAGAAATAGTGAAGAATGAGGGGGTTGATGAGAAGGTCATGCATTCTGAAGAAGATGTAGGCCGAGGCCATGATCTGAAAAGAATTGGGGTAGAGCAGATTAATAGGTATACCGTAAAACTTGGTGACCTCGATGTAGAAGGAAGGGATGGGAAATCGGAGACCATTTCTAACTTTGTCCCAGAAAAAAGTGGTAAAACCAGGAGGAGGGTTATTGGCCCTGTCAGAGGGACCAGGAATCAAAATGGGAAAAAAAGATGGGATGGAGCCGAGAGTCCTAAGTTCCTCGTCAGCCCCCGAGTGCAGTTTGCTGCTCATTGAGGAGAACCAGAGAACTCCTGGGGCCTTTGATTGAGGAGGAGGAGAGGCCCGGGCTTTGCCCTTACCCTTGTCCTTTTTCAGAGCTTGGAAAGGGCCGGAAGAAGAATGTTTGGATTTTTTGGTTTTGGGATTCGAAGAAAACTGGGTAAAAGAGCGTTTTGGGGGAGAAGGAGATGAATCGGAGCGCAGCGCGGTAGATTCATAACCAGATGAACCTCACGCATTTGCTCCGTAGGTGGAATTAGACAATTTTAAAAAGATGGGAGGAACACTTAAAAAGATTACGGAGTGAAAGAGTTGTCGCTAGAGAATCGTCGGAGTCGGAGGAAGGCACCGTACGTCGGAGAGGTTGAGAGAGTTGAAAGATTTCGAAGATTGTAAAAGTGACAAATGAAGAGGGTTCATTGTTTTATATAGGCGAGGAGGCAATGATCGCAACCGTTGATCTAAAAGTGAATCGGATGGCTAGGATGCGTCTTGGAAATTGCGCGGTAAGATGAAAGGACGTACACAGATATCGAAGCGTGTCAGACTGATCGGATTCTCGGAATACGAAGCGTTTTTTATCGTCCAAATTCTAGGCCCACATCATCATGACATCAGCCCTACTACCCGAGAATACTAAACGAAAAATATACTTTAAATTCCGCGAGACATGAGGCCCAGACTTCTTATCTCAAAGTCTGGGAGACATGAGGCCCCTGCATCTTATCTCAAAGACTGGGAGACATGAAGCCCCCGATGCTTTTGCAGACAAACTGATTATCTTTCTATTTAAGTTCAAGCCTGACTGATCGGGACAGCGACTAAGACTCTAGCTCGACTATTTAAGGATGGGTGGTGATACCCTCATAAGAGCCCGGGTCATGGATGACCCGGGATATTAAATGGATACCCGAATCAGGGTAAATCTGCAGGAAGGATTCATCAGAATTCGGGCAAGTGTGTGTCCAGGACACTTTCTCCTCGGGTGATCATAAGTCCGGGCTCTCATTCAAGTTCTCGGTCAATGACTCACTACCCGGATTGCCTCGGTAACAGTACCACACTCGAGTGGGTAGGCAGGTGAGATCTTATCTTGATAAGCGTTACTAACAGAGTCCTACTGATGTGACTTGATGGCAAAGATAGGTCGACGTGACAGGAAGTCAACATCAAAGGCTATAAGTAGTAGGTATACACTAAAAACGAGGTAATCATTAACTTTCCTTCTATAAATAGCAAGTACATATTACATTAAAGGGATTCAGATACATATTTACACCAATATCATTTATTTTTCTCCCAAGCTACATTGGTTATTTTTATCATCTTCACCTGCTGACTTAAGCATCGGAGTGGCCACGGCGGATATCTCACCGACGCCCATTCACGAGTTCATCTTCTTGTTCGCAGATTATGTATGAAGCCATATCCTTTGCTCAGTTTCCTAAAATAAAAATCATTGTTATCATCCGGTGGATTGCCCCGATCCAGCTCACCCGATTCACCCTAAAATCATCAGATATATTAGTCAATAAATTTAATCAAGTATTGCATTATTTGATTATGTAATTTGGTGGTGATTTTTTAATTTGGGATTTTGTATTTTTTTTAGATTTTTATTTACTGAATTTTGATTTCTCAATTTTTATTGTGAATATCACTTTTGATTTTTTTTCTAATAATTTGATTAAAATTTGTCTTTCTTAGGATCGAAGATAAAGCTTAGACTATTAAAATTTTCATCTAAACTCGAGTTGGCATTAACGATTGTTGGTTGATCATGCATGTTACTCAATCAGTTAGGCATTTAACTCTCTCAATCAGTTAGACACAATCACCACACAAAAAAAAACTTGAGTTATTTTTTACAATCCATGAGCAATAAAGAATATAAATTATGGTATAATCCTATGAATGAATAGATGAATTTAATAACAAGTAATGTAGCCTAAACTTTGGTTCAGTTGTCATTCATCGTAGATGAGTTTTCATGACCAAGAAATTCTCACTTGACAACATTGAACGATAAAGGCTAAACTTATTACTTAGGAATTCACTAAAGAGAAGGATTTGACTACATAAAAAAAATCATGTATATAAGAATATTATCTCTTTGTTGAGTTTTTGCGGAGAACATTGGACCAAGAATAAAACGTTGGTTTTATTCATTAACTTATATTAAAGAATATGATGCATGTGATATACATGAAAGATAATATTCGGTATAAAAGAATATATCGTCATGATTCATGTATTTGTTATTCAAAGAAGCTTATTGATTCTTGAGAGGAAACCCTCAACTCATAAGCTAAAACCATAAGCTCAAGGAAGCTCATTGATTGTCAGGGAAGATACCCCTAGCTCATGGGCTTAAACCCTCAGCTCAAGGAAGCCCATTGATGCTTGTCCTAAATAAGACAAAAATTAAGTCATGAGAGGAGCTAAAAATGGGACATAATCAATGTGTAAGGAGTGAGCTTTGAGTACACCAAAGTGACCCTTGGATTTGGATAAAATTTGACCATTTGGAGGTTATTTGAACCATCACTTGTGGGCATTTGGAAGGCCAATTTTGGCTGATGTATGGGTAGGGGAAGAGTCATTTTTTCACATATAAATACAACATCATGTGTTGAGAAATGACACACCAAAAACTCCCACAAAAATCCTCCAAATTTCGGCCACTCTCAAGCAAGGAAGGAGCTGTTGTGCTAGTCTGTTTCAGGCAGAAACTAAGGGATACCCAAGGGGTTATTCTGCTCAAGAATTTCATGCAAAACCTTTTCAAGACAGTACCCAATTCATGCCCAAGAGTTGTTCTTGTTTGGGCAAGTTTTCGTTCTCTAATCAAGCAAGTTTCGAACTACAGCTTCAAATAGTAAGTGGGTTTTCGTTATGTAATCTTTTATATTTTAAAATTTGTATAAGTATATCATGACATGCTTATATGTGTGTCAGGTCATTTTCGAAAATTACTATGATACCTTCTAAATTTAATAAAATATGTTGACCACAAAAGTAAGTAAATGTTGGCTAAAAAAATTGGAAAGCCAACTCAATTATCTAGAAATCATGTTTTAGGCCGGTTGAGTGAATTTAGATGTTATCGAGTCTAAATGGCGGTCGCAAGATCTGAACAGCCAAACATCCTCGAGCTAGCCGGCTCAACAGACCAACTATGATATTTTGATGATATTTTTCAGCTTACTTATTGTAATGAAATGATTCACCACGAGTTGTAAAAATAAGACAACGATCTATAAATTATATTCAAAGGTTGAAGTGTGAATCGAAGCTTTAGAAGGTGATAATCTGCGATGAGTTTATTGGTTCTACACAGGTTGCGAAAAGAGTTCAAGCATGTACATAGTCTAGTATTTTGATAATATATCTCTCGTATAAACTTTAAATTGAGTGATGCTTGATTCTATGAAAATATAAGAAAAAAGGGTTACAACTTTCATATTTACCATGTTTCCAAGAAATCAACGAATCGAGAGCTATATTCACCAGACCAGACCACGTTTCACTCAACCATTTTGCTCATTCAACAGGTTTTCTAATCCAACCGGTTCATTCATTCAACCGTTTTGCTTCTGGAACCAGACCGCACCAGCAACCTGCCAGAACATCAAATATGACCGTTGCAATGTCAAAAACAGTACATAATCTTTTCTTGTGTCTAACAGATNTTCTTAAGAGATTCGAAGCACGGACAACCTACATGAAAAAATTAAAATGAGAGCAGACTCAAAAAGGGGAGTCTAAATAGATATATTTGATTAGTGATAGTTTTTTCTCTTGTGTTTAAAGAAAAATTTGAGAGTATATACATTGTAATGAATTAATTTCATCACACACACAATCACTCACATATAAAAGAGAGACAAACTTCAAAATTTAGTTGAGTGATAGTCTTCGTACAAAGACATTAAAAATTTTGTTTGTAGTCTTAGCATAAAAGACGTTAAACATTATACGGATTGTGAGGTTGAGGTCTGTTTGGGATCGATGTAGAGTTTAGAGGGGGTGATATGAATCTAGCCGGGCATGGTGTTCAAAGGATTGGAAGGATCGTTGTGCGAGTGTTAGACGAAGTGGGAAACAGAAGCCTCCGCGCCCGAGCGCCAAAGTCACTGTACAGAACGTGAACTCCAGAAGCATCGGCGGCCGAGCGGTAACATTTTACCGCCCGAGCGCGACCTATCCAGAAGAGCCCGTGCCCGAGCGGTAGAAACCCGAGCCCGAGCGCCGGCCGATCGCGAGAAAATCTTTAGTTCCTATTTTAGAGTCTTAATTGTTTAGGTAATTAGATTTTCATATCTTGTTGATTTTGTAACAATATATGGACGAAAAATTTCATCATTGTACACATTATTATTATTGAGTTTATCAAAGTTTTTGAGTTTTTTCTCAACTTTTCAAGGCTTTAGCTTTGTTTTCGAAAATCAAACTTATCAAAGTTTTAACTTTGTGGCGTTTGTCGATCGTGTCTTGCGCGGATTGTCAAAGACGAGTTCTTTGAAGGTTCGATTAAGTTTCGATTGTTTCTTTTGTGATTGTTTATTACTAAACCGCGTCGTTTAGGGGTGAATATCACGTAATTCCTTGAATCAAAAGATCGGGACATCGTAACAACGATTCTTGTTCATTATAGAATTGAGGACGCGATTCAAATTTAATCTCGTTTGCTTTTCATCGTACGAAGATTCATATCATTTGGTATCAGAGCTTTTGGTTAATTGAATTCAAGTAAGTTTATCCTTCATTCTATTATCAGATCTAATTATCCTTTAGTTCCGCTTTCAGATCTGTTTTGTTCTATCATTCTTCGTCGTTCGTGAATCGGTGATACACGAAATTTTGTGTCTTATTTATTTTTCTTTTAATTTTCGAAATTCTTAGAGTAAAAAAAAAATGTACCAAAAATTCGAAAATTCACCATTATTTCTTTTTGGTATTTTGTTCTATTCTTTTTGTGAGTCATATACAAGTGCCTCACACAGTAAAAAAAAAAAAACATTTACCTTCAAATTGCTTGTCTACGCGTTGTTTGGGCATTTTAGTAGGATGATGAGGGTCGAGTTGGAGCCATTGCACGAGAGGATGAATAGGAATAGGCTTGAAGTTAGTACTAGTGGAGATAAATCTAATCCTAAAAATATGGGTAGAGGAGAAGAAGAGGGAGATTATGATTTGGGAGGAGATGAGGAGAGCCAAAATGAAAATTGGGGTAGGAATGGAAGAGGTAGAGGATTTGGTAGAGGTAGAAGCGAAGCCACACGGGGTAGATACAATGACGGGAATAGGGAGGATGCTAATATGGGTAGTATTAAGATGAAGATTCCTTCGTTCCATGGGAAATCTGACCCGGAGGCATACTTAGAATGGGAAAAGAGGGTAGAGTTTGTGTTTGAATGTCACCACTACTCCGAACAAAAGAAGGTTAGGTTGGCGGTGGTGGAATTTCTAGGCTATGCTCTCATTTGGTGGGACCATTAGTGACCACTAAGAGGAGGTGTAATGAGAGACCCATTGAAACTTGGGATGAGATGAAGAGGGTCATAAGGAAGAGGTTTGTGCCCAACCACTACTATAGGGAGATGTTTAAAAGGCTACAAACTTTGAGGCAAGGGGTAAGGAGTGTTGAGGACTATTATAAGGAGATGGAGGTAGTCATGATTAGGGCAAATATTGAGGAAGATAGTGAGGCGACGATGACTCATTTTCTTTGTGGTTTGAACAGGGAGATTCAAGATCAAGTGGAGCTTCGGCACTACTTGAATCTAGACGAAATGGTGCAAATGGCCATAAAAGTGGAGCAACAACTCAAGAGGCGTGGAGTTGGCCGCACCAATCAAACCGGGGGTTCATCATCTTCTTGGCGACCAAATGTGGCAAAAAGTGATGAAAATAAGGTGGTGATCAAACCCAAGGTAAAGACAAAACAAGAGGCGCCTAAACAAGGAGTGCAAGGTAAATCCGAAACTCCTTCTAATCGATCTAGAGATGTTAAATGCTTTAGCTGTCAAGGATTAGGTCATATTGCTAGTGAATGTCCTAATAAAAGAGTAATGATTTTAAATGACTATGGTGAGTATGGATCTCATAGTGAGGATGATGATGATGATGAGATGCCTGCATTAGAGGATCCTGACGAGGGTTACGAGGCGGTTGTAGGTGAAGCACTAGTGACTAGGCGAATTATGAGTGCCCAAGTCAAGGAGGAGGAGACTAACCAAAGGAAAAACTTGTTCCATACTAGATGTTTTGTCAATGGCAAGGTTTGCAACCTTATTATAGATGGGGGAAGTTGTACCAATGTGGCTAGTTGTGAGATGGTGGAAAAGTTGAATTTGCCTACCTTAAAACATCCTCAACCATATAGGCTACAGTGGTTGAATGACTGTACTGAAGTGAAAGTGAGTAAGCAGGTTTTAGTTTCCTTTTCGATTGGGAAGTATATTGATGAGGTTTTGTGTGATGTTGTGCCGATGCATGCTTGTCATATTTTGTTGGGTAGACCGTGGCAGTATGATAGGAGAGTAACGTATGATGGGTTTAAAAATAGATATTCTTTTGTTCTCAAGAAGGAACAAATTGTTTTACTTCCTTTGTCCCCAAAACAAATAATGGAGGACCAACGAGAGAAGAAAAAAAGAGATGAGGCCGAAAGAAAGAGTAAAAAGAAAAGTGAGGTGGCCTTAGAAAAAAAAGAAAAATGTATGGTCAAAAAAATGAGTGATCAAAAGAGGGAGATGACCATTGAAAGAAGAAAAGAGAGGAAAGAAAATGAGGGGAAAGAGGCCAAAGAAAAAGAAAAAGAAATGAAAAATAAATTAAAGGCCCAAAAGAGTGAGGTTGAGAGTTATCCACTTTTGTATAAGCTCCTTAAAGTACCTTTGTACAAAGAGGTTTATTATCCTTGTAATGATATAGCCGGTTCAATCCCGAGCATTGTTATTTCTCTATTGCAGGATTTTGGCGAAGTCGTGATGAGGAGGCAAACAAGTGTTGATGATGGGACAATGTGATGGGATGGCCCATGTGATGTTGAGAGCCATCATCGTGAGGTAAGGTTAGTTGCCAACGCAACAACCATGAGGTATGACTTTCTTCCTTATCTTAATTCATTGTTGTGTAGTTTTCAAGATTTTAGAGGAAAGGTTGAAAGGACTGATTTTAAGGAAAGTGATCGTACTTTTACTTTTGTATCTAAATTTTATGGGTTTGAGAATTATGAGAAGTTTCATGCATTGAGTTTGAACATTGTTGCTTTTGATGTCTCACGAGTTGCTAAGTTGGTGGGAATTGGTGGCTACAAAATTTTATATGCATTAGACTTCAATTATTGTGATGTGGTAAATGATTACATAGATAGTACATTTGGCATGTTCTATTTGCATGATTCGTACTTGTTTGATGATGACTTTGGAAAGAGCATGAAGGGATATAAGAATTTTTATGTTCATAATGAATACAATGTTAAGGAGAATAAATTGTTTGTTCTAAATTCATTGTATGAGTTACATGCTAGTGAGAACTATTGTGGTGGTTTTAATTTTGATAAAATGCATCATTATATGTGTTGGTTACATATGAAGAGGTATGTCAAGTGGTGTAATGAAAGGTGGCTTGGATATAAGGAAAGGGCATCTGAGCTTCATTTATATGATTTGCATGATGTCTATTTAAGGGGGGATGGTTTTGAAAGATTGATGGTTGGATATGATAATTGCCTCATTCGTGATGAATATATGTTTAAAAATATTAAAATTTTCATTCTATATTCATTGCATGCGATTCGTTATACTGAAAAGTATTGTAGTGGTGTGATCATTGACATAATGCATGATTATATGCGTTTTCTGCATATGAAGCGACATGTTGAGTGTTATTATGATACATGCATTGCATATGGGAGAATGACATATCGACTGTATTCCTACGTCATGCATCAGTTATATTTTATTCCTAGTGAACTATGGTCGTACACTTGTATGGATATCATTTTGGTGTTAACTAGGTTTAAGAAGGGGAGGAATTTAATTTTTATGATGCTTAATGAGATTTTATTATTGTCATTTTGTATCATCCGTTATCTATTGTCTGGAGTAATAGATGGATACATAGGAAGGGCAACCGTGAAGTTGGGAATTCAAGTGCGGTTGGGGAGAGCAAACGATAACGCCTACAAACATGAGCTTAAAGGTAAGCATGTTGATAATATCATCCTTGTTATTACTAACTTGCTTCATTTTTGCGTAGGTGGACAAGATTTGAGGACATATCTTTTTGAAGAAGGGGAGTATGATATGAATCTAGCCGGGCATGGTGTTCAAAGGATTGGAAGGATCGTTGTGCGAGTGTTAGACGAAGTGGGAAACAGAAGCCTCCGCGCCCGAGCGGTCAAATTCTACCGCCCGAGCGCCAAAGTCACTGTACAGAACGTGAACTCCAGAAGCGGCAACATTTTACCGCCCGAGCGCGACCTGTCCAGAAGAGCCCGCCCCGAGCGGTAGAAACCCGCGCCCGAGCGCCGGCCGATCGCGAGAAAATCTTTAGTTCCTATTTTAGAGTCTTAATTGTTTAGGTAATTAGATTTTGATATCTTGTTGATTTTGTAACAATATATGGACGAAAAATTTCATCATTGTACACATTATTATTATTGAGTTTATCAAAGTTTTTGAGTTTTCTCTCAACTTTTCAAGGCTTTAGCTTTGTTTTCAAAAATCAAACTTATCAAAGTTTTAACTTTGTGGCGTTTGTCGATCGTGTCTTGCACGGATTGTCAAAAACGAGTTCTTTGAAGGTTCAATTAAGTTTCGATTGTTTCTTTTGTGATTGTTTATTACTAAACCGCGTCGTTTAGGGGTGAATATCACGTAATTCCTTGAATCAAAAGATCGGGACATCGTAACAACGATTCTTGTTCGTTATAGAATTGAGGACGCGATTCAAATTTAATCTCGTTTGCTTTTCATCGTACAAGGATTCATATCATGGGGGTGAATAAACTCTTTTCTTTTCTGATTTCTTCTTTTGAAGTTGCTAACATCCTGTTAGAGATTGTAGCTAATCTTGTTCAAGTGTGCAACCAACAAATCACAGAATAGTGCGGAAACGATCTGATGGTTCAGTAATTGAAATGATAAAAACAGTAGGCAGTAGATAGTAGTTGTTTATGGAAGTTCGAAGACAAAATCTTCTATGTCTCCCCTTCTTCTGTTTCCAGAAGGTATCACTAAAAGACTTTGGATTTTACAGTACACACTCGTACACACCCACTTCAACAGGACTTACCCTCTGCCTACTGAAACTCTTAGTGTATCAACACGATAATATATAATCAAAGTTTTGGAAAAGACTCTTTTCCAGATTACAAACTCTTCTCAACAAGATATGAATAGTGTGAACTGTTTATGAAGAGTATGAGAAATAGCAGCACAAGATGATCTTCAACAAATCAGATATATGCTATGAAGCGTGTGCTACTTTTCTGTATGTCGAGCTTTTTGTGAGATAAGAGAGTTTTGTGCTCAGATCAACGTTGTGAGTATTGTAGTCAGTATTGTCCCCAATCTTTATCAACGTTGTTCTTGTATATTTATAGAAGTTTTTGATCCCAACGTAAATAAACAAAATGGCTTCTTTGACTTCTGATATATTCAGCTTTAATACCTGAAATAGGTCCTGTAGAAAAGCTTCAAAACAATCAGTCTTGTTTTATACCAAAATTGATAAGACGTAATAAATAGCTTCATACAGCATTAATGATGCAATTAATGCTAGTACTTGATAAAGTAAAGGTAACATTCAGGGCTAGTTCTGTTTATGCGAAAGACGTTAAGTTACTTCGGTTTGGACTGAATTCTGCTTCTGTTTTTCTAGAATTCTAAGTTCTGCTTCTGGTTATCTTAGAACTTTAAGTTCTGCTTCTGGTTTTCGTTAGCTGAAGACTACTGCTTTTATATTGCCTAAAGATCTGCTGATTTTAAATCTCATTGCCCATCGTCACAATTAAGTTATGTCTAACAATTTCTCCCTTTGTGGTGATGCCAAAACCTGAATATTAGCAGAAAAAATAATGGCAAGATAAAACATAATTATATTAAGATAATTAACGAAAGTTTTAACGAAAGTTTTAATTATCGGTGCCAATGTACCTGTAAATGGTTTCTTCAGCATCTTGATATCTTCTGGCAGAAGATTCTGCTATATCTCCAGTTGTTCTTCCTTCTGCTTGTCCTCCTTCTGGTTCTGCTTCCCCCTTTTTGGCATCAGTGGCCAGTACTCGAGACAGCAAATCATCCATGCGGCTAGAAAGATTGAGAATACCATTGTTGAGCATTTCCAGATATGGTGCCTGATTAGATACTCGTTCATTGAGAGCATTGAGAGATTGAGACTGGGACTCAATCTTGGCATCCATAGATTCCAAGGTGGTGGAGACTGAACGAATAACCTCATCATGGTCGGTGAGTCATTTGAGTATGTCAGTTTGACCGAGTACGATGATGCCTTGGCTTCTGGAAACATTTTGTTGAAAGACAATGGTCTCAGCATACATTTTTCTCACAGATTCTGCCGTAATAGTCAGTTCCTTAGATATGCGGTCTCGAAAGAACTTAGAACCACTGACTGCTCCAGCATGTTCACGAGATAGCTCCTTTACTATTTCAGAGAGATTGTGGAGATCCTTTTGCAAAGTATCAATCTCAAATTCAATATCAAACCGTTCCGGTTCTGGAGATGGAGTTCTGGTGAACATACGCTGCTTGAGTTCAGTGGTACGAGCAGCAGCTGAGTCAGAAATGGATAAGACCAATGCAGTAGAATGTTCTAGTTCTGTTGGAGCAATGGGAGGAATCACATCCTTTGAACCAGCAGAGGTGCCAGGTTCAACAGAGCTTAAGTCTAGAGCGGCAGATACAGGAGGTGCTACATGAGTTTCCTCATCAACAGATGGAGCAATAGAAGTTTTTTCAACCATAGGTTCAGGCGCCGTACTATCATCTTGATGAGTAGCTTCAATGGTCTCCGGTGGTTGCTTTGAAGGGATAGAGTCAGATGGCATATTTAGTAGATCTTTTATTTATGCTTGATATTCAGCAGAAAATTTCTCAAGATTCGGTAAAGGATTGTCATCTGATGTTTCCACATGCTGAGGTTCATTTTGAGCTTCGGAGAATACCACTTCATTAGCTTGAGTTAGTGGAGGTGCAGCAGCCGTCGTAAGAACAATAGACTGAATCACTTCATCCACTGAAGCTAATTCTCGAACAGAGATCAAATATGATGATTGAGCAGGCAGGTCCGGTGATGCAGGAGTACTAGAGACCTTGGCTCCGGAAGGAACTGTGATCCTTTCCTCAACTATCTGTGTCTGTAGAGGTTCGGGTACCATGCCTAACCTGTAAGGCAGAGGCTTAGTAAAAACCTGTTCTTGAGCTCGAATTAGCTCAGCCAAAGTCTGTAGCTCGAATTAGCTCAGCCAAAGTCTGTAGCTGATCAGTCATAAGCTGAATGGTATCCTGATCATGAGGAGCAGTAGGACTCATTGGATCAAAATTTGACTTTAAAGTTGTCAACACAGAGTCCATCGCCTTTTGTTTTAGTTGATCAAGGATATATTTTCTCCGATTCATGGCTTCAATAACATTTTTGGTTTTTGCAACAGCAAAAACTTTTTTCTCATGCTTCACGATCTGAGCAAATACGCCTGCAGTGCGTAAGTGAGTGAAAGGGTGAAATGCTCTCATCTTTAGCCATTCATCAACATGTCTTCCTTGGCAGATTTTTCAATCTCTTGAAGATGAAGTTCAATAACAGTTTGCACTGAGGTTTTAGGGCGTTGAACTTGATGTTCATCAGACAGCTTTTCCTTTCTTTTTCCTGTAGTAATAGGCAGTGAGGTTCAAGTAGTTGATGATCCGGCCAATGACTCTCGAATCACAACTCCAGTAATAGGTCTAACAATAGGTTCTGATGTTGATTTTGGTGGAGCAGTGATGACCGCTAGTTTGATGAAAGAGGAGGTAGTAGTTGGTTGTGAAACAGTAGAAGGAACTTCTGGTTGGGAGGGAGTTGCTACTGGTTCCGAAGCAGACTTGGTTTTGGTTTGGGTGGCTTCTGGAAATACTTGTCTCAACGGGACAGTATCCAAATCAGCAACGGCCACCTTTTTCTTGATACAGATGGTGGTTCTCGACTTCTTTTTGCTGGGTGTTGCTACTGGAAGAGATGCTTGAGTAGCAGCCGCTGATTCTTCATATACAGTTTTATCTGAATCAGTCAAAACAATTACTCTCTTCTTTTTGATTTTCTTTTGGGGAGCATGAACATCGGCTAGAGTATCCCCAATTTCCTTTTTCATGGAAACAAATTCGGCCACATTTGGTTTAGGCCGCAAAGCAAGCACGTTATCGGCATCAGCCATAGTTACAGAAGAAGCATCTTGATCAGTAGTGAATGGAAAACCAGCATCCTTCAGCATCTGACTGATTTGAACAGCACAACCAGTGCTCTTTCGTGAAACCATTTCTCTCATAATCTTGAACAGAAACCAACTCCAATCCACCTTAATATTCGAGGTGATCGCCACCATCACCTGAACCTTTTCCTTTGTTAATCGATCAAAAGTACCAGCTTTGACGAGGAGTGCCTTTGCCACAACGTCAGCAAGCACTTGGTACTCCATCTTCAGAAGCTTCTTGAAACACGAGGGAGAGAGTTCCTCTCCAGAAGCAGAGAAAGTAGTAAGAGCAATAGACATTTCTTCCTTTGAGATACCTGTTAGGTCAGAGGTGCCTGAGAGTGGAAGAAAGAAGGTTGATCCAAGTAATGGAGCATCAATAGCAATAGATGCATCTCCCTGAGAATGAATGATCTTTCCATCTTGAACAGTTGCTTTGGCGAAGAATTCCAGAAGTGCTATCTTATAGATGGTGGCAGGTGCTTCCAAGAATCTTCGAAGGCCTGATTTTTCAACAGCCTTAAACATTTGTACAAGTCCGTCATCTTTAATAGTAAGTACCGATGAAAAATTAACTTGATAAGCATTGAGAGTGTAATCTCCAGCCATTTTTCTGAGATAATTTCGTTGAAGATTATGTTAAACAAGAGAAAGCAGCAGCAAGAAATTCTGGAATCGTAAAGGTGAAAAGAAATAAGAAGCGGTTAATATTCAAAATGTACAGCCGTCAGTGTAAACACAAGGACACGTGTCAGTATGTTTACGGTTGAGTATTTGAATGGTTATGCAGAGTTTTAGAAAAGTTATTTTTCAAAAATGAGTTGCTGAAAATAATAAGAAGAGGATTTGTCGTATTATGATAATATCTACTGGAAGTTATAAGGTGCTGAAGTATTGTCAGCATTCTTGACAAAATCCAGTAGATACTTTGTCTTATCGAACAGACAAAGCTCTCTTCTGCTTCTGATAAAGCACGAAAATATGAAAGATTACTGTTCACCCTAAATCTATGCAATAAATACGAAGATACGAAGTCTGAAGGAATAATAAATGATTCTTGGTATCCGTGCAGACAGTGAGCCGTCGCTTCAGCTTCTATAAATACCTGAAATTTTACAAACTGAGTCATTCATGCTTTTATCAAATCAAAACAAAAGAGTAGTTCAAGTGACTTCTCGGAGACTTCTCCTGAGTCTGAATCAGCAGAGGAACTCCAAGGACAACTTCCAGCCTCTCGTAAGCAGAAGTTTGAAGATATTCTTTTTCAAGATATGAAGACTTGGAAGAAATTCCTTGGCATATAATCTGAACAATTAGTTAGATTGTTCTAAATTATTAGGTTTAAACTGTGGAATTATCCCATTCAAAAATCACGACCACGCAAAAAGAGGGGATTCCAGCAGTTTTTAGTTAGATTCCTGTTGAAGTACTCAGTGCCACTGAAGTACCTCAAACTGCTGATATCAACAAATGTAGTAGATAAACGCAATGTAATGTATCTGGTTTTATAAAAATTTCATTTTGTCATATTTTCGTTTATCTACTGCTTTCATTGAAGGTTATAAAACAAGGGTTACAAAAAACTTAGTCTGGGTAAATCGGATGAATCAAGAGACGTTTCATCTGACTTGAGACTCTTCAACTTCTTCAATCATTAAATGTCACCTGTCTGTAAGTAATACAACAAGAATGTTAGACAATAACAGTTCGATATGTCTAGCTCAAGCAATTCTAATGCTTGTAGTACGCATGTCATTGTCACAGATGAAATGTTTCCTTATCTGGAAGACTTGAAGAAGACTATTCAATAATATGTCTTGGTAAAAGTCATGTCTTCATGGTTCAAGATTCAAGATCTCCAGAATTCTTATCAAAATGGTTTGGCATTTACTCGTTCACAGATAGCAGTAGCGAGAAGATACAAACAACAAGTTGATGTCAATCATGTTACAGAGCTAGCAATTGATCAATTCTTCTGCATGCGATGCTGTGGAAGGAGTGGCATCAGCTAGAGAAGATCTCTTCTGCTGAATCCTTCACTAGTTTAAGAATCCATGAACTGAATAATTGGATAGTTGAGTGGCCGGATTTTGTAGGTTCTGAACTGGCTACTGTAACATGGCATAGATTATTTCCTCAATAAAATTTTAGTAGATGTAATTTTGTCTTCTTATTCTTCTGCAAACATTCTACTGTTAAATTTTTGACAAATAACAATTAAGTTAAATCAATTAACCCAAGTACATTTCGAAAGTAAGAAAATTTATTCTCAGGCAGAGGTTTTGTAAAGATATCTGCTGCTTGTTGATCAGTCGGAACATATTCCAGACGAATATTCTTCAACCAAAAGTACATCATTTGTAGTAATGTTACCAAGAGTAATCTTACCCTTACCCACGGTTTTACCTTTTGAGTTGTCCCCAAAAGTTATCTTTGGTCCAGTACAACTTATCACTTCTGATAATAGATTCTTTTGTCCAATCATGTGTCTGGAGCATCCACTGTCCAGATACCATATGGAGTTGCTAATTTTGACTTTCTTTTGTTCTTACAAGCACAAGTTTTAGTAAATGGTACCCAGTCTATTTGGGTCCAAGCCTTATCAGTCCCTTAGGAACCTACGTCTGTACAATTCTTGGTGACTTTGTACTTCGGGTATCCACCTTTGTGTGTGCAACAGAAGGTCTAGTATTCTTAACATAATGCACTTTAGAATGTTGTTCTTCCCTTCTATTCTTGGTTTCTGGTCTGTATCTCTTTTGAACAGGTCTACTATTATAGTACTGGTAGTTTTGAACCCTCATAGGGAGTTGTCCTTCTGAGTTGAATCATCTACTGGATCCAGCACTTTGATGAACTCTACTCTCAGGTTTAACATAACCCAGACCATAATGGTTTCTTCTGTCCGTCTGATTTACAAACTTTTCACCTTGAACAGTCGGTATTACAGGTTCATGTACCATACTGGATTTAACAAAGTAAATGAATTTTCCTTTGCCTTTATCCAGTATTGGTTTCGTACTAGTTTCTGAAGTGCTTTCATTGTTACTGAAACCGAGACCACTTCTGTCTCCAGATTGTTTCTGTAACTCATGCATCTTCTCCAAAGAAACAGAAGACTTGTTCCATGCATTTACCAGTAGTGATAGCTTCTGAGTTTCAGATCTCATTGTCTGGTATTCTGCATTTACTCTCTCATTCTCAGTTTTCAACTTACTTATCTCAACTTTCAGATCACTACAGCTGTTTTCTTGCAAGCAAGTAAACTTACTGATTTGATCCTTTAAATTTTGATTTTCAGTCTTAACTTCCTCGAATGATTGAGAAAGTCTTGAGTACTCTTCTACCATGTCATGCAGTGCATTAACCAAATCAGCTCGTGTAAATTCATTTGAGTTAAAATCAAATACCTCTCCAGATGTTGAGGTTGATTCGGTGTCTGCCATAAGGCATTTGACTTCTCTGGATCACTGTCGCTTGAATGATCATCTGAGTCAGAAGACTCAGAGCTAGAATCTGCCCACTTGGACTTATTTTTTTCAGCAACCATTGCTTTGCGATCTCTTCTGGATTTCTTATCATTCCTCTTGTGCTCCTTTTTCTTCTTTTTGTCTTTTTTGGGCTTTGGGCAATCAGCAATAAAGTGACCAATTTTTCCACAGTTAAAATATGCCATATCACCGGATGGTGATTCCTTCTTAAAATTTCGGTTAGGATTCTGATACGTTTTGTTGTTCTTCTTCATGAATCTAGAGAATTTCTTCACAAACAAAGACATTGCATCATTGCTGATCTGTTCAGCAGTTCTATCAGATGTGTTTTCAGTAGTAGTAGTAGGTGATACATTTGGAACAACTGTAACAGGAGCAACAACGGTAGCAGCAAGAGCCTTGGTAGGTGTACTCGATGATGGCTCTTCTCCACTTCGTACTTCTAGTTCAAATTCATATGCTTTCAAATCTTCAAATAGATCATGCAATTCTAATTTGTTCAGATCTCTAGATACTCTCATGACCATATTTTTTACGTCTCATTCCTTAGGCAATGCTCTCATTACTTTGAGCGCTATTTCTCTGTTGCCATAGTCTTTACCAAGAGCTGCTAGCTCATTAACCAGACTACTGAAACGTTCATCAAACTCGTTTAGAGTTTCCCCGGCCTTCATTTTCAGATTTTCAAATTTTTGCATGGCCACGGACAACTTGTTTTCTTTAGTCTGCTCATTTCTTTCACAGATTTGAATGAGCTTTTCCCATATTTCTTTTGCAGTTGAACACATCTTGATCTTGCTGAAGGTGTTCTTATCAAGAGTTTTATAGAGTGTGTCCTTTGCGACATTATCCAGATTGGCTTTCTTTTTATCTTCACTAGTCCATTCGCTTCTTGGTTTTTCAACCATTTGCGGCGCACCATCAGTGATAGCAACGGCTGTATTAGGCTTTAAGATCTTTAATGGACCATCTGTGATGACGAACCACATGTCGTCATCTTGAGCTGCTAGATGAGCTTGCATACGGATCTTCCAGTCATCGAAGTCTTCTTTTGAGAACATGGGAACCTTGCTAAAGTGTGCCATCTGTTGTAGATTTTCAAGAACAAGAATAACACTGCTCTGATACCACTTGTTGGGGATCGATGTAGAGTTTAGAGGGGGGGAATAAACTCTTTTTTTTCTGATTTCTTCTTTTGAAGTTGCTAAAATCCTGTTAGAGATTGTAGCTAATCTTGTTCAAGTGTGCAACCAAAAAATCACAGAATAGTGCGAAAACGATCTGATGGTTCAATAATTGAAATGATAAAAACAGTAGGCAGTAGACAATAGTTGTTTATGGAAGTTCGAAGATAAAATCTTCTACGTCTCCCCTTCTTCTGTTTCCAGAAGGTATCACTAAAAGACTTTGGATTTTACAGTACACACTCGTACACACCCACTTCAGCAGGACTTACCATCTGCCTACTGAAACTCTTAGTGTATCAACACAATAAAATAATATATAATCAAAGTTCTGGAAAAGACTCTTTTCCAGATTACAAATTCTTCTCAACAAGATATGAATAGTGTGAACTGTTTATGAAGAGTATGAAAAATAGCAGCACAAGATGATCTTCAACCGATCAGATATATGCTATGAAGTGTGTGCTACTTTTCTGTATGTCGAGCTTTTTGTGAGATAAGAGATTTTTGTGCTCAAATCAACTTTGTGAGTATTGTAGTTAGTATTGTCCCAATATTTATCAACGTTGTTCTTGTATATTTATAGAAGTTTTTGATCCCAACGTAAATAAACAAAACGGCTTCTTTGACTTCTGATATATTCAGCTTTAATACCTGAAATAGGTCCTGCAGAAAAGCTTCAAAACAATCAGTCTTGTTTTATACCAAAATTGGTAAGACGTAATAAATAGCTTCATACAGCATTAATGGTGCAATTAATGCTAGTACTTGATAAAGTAACGGTAACATTCAAGGCTAGTTCTGTTTATGCGAAAGACGTTAAGTTACTTCGGTTTGGACTGAATTCTGCTTCNATATTCATATCTTGTTGAGAAGAGTTTGTAATCTGGAAAAGAGTCTTTTCCAGAACNTGAAGACTACTGCTTTTATATTGCCTAAAGATCTGCTGATTTTAAATCTCATTGCCCATCGCCACAATTAAGTTATGTCTAACAAGGTCTACAATCGAGAGTATGCTAGGAGTTTCGATTAGGCAAGAGATAAGTTTTAAGTCGAAATGGGTTTGTACAATTGATTGTATAAATCAAAGTTTTCTAGAGAATCCTTCCAAGTGGAAGAAGGGGTGACGTAGGGGTAGGGGAGATCAAATTTTTTTTATTAACCTTCCTAACCGTCCGAACCGAATTGCACCGCACCGTTTTTCATAATATTTTATAAAAACCACGATTAAAAATATTAATCATAAACCGTAGCGCATACGCGGTTCAGTTATTTTTTTTGCCAAGAACCGCACCAAACTGCACCGTCGAAAGCGCTTGCCATAATATTGGACCTAGAATTATAATAATTTGTAAACAACATTTTCAAATAAAGAAGTCATCATCTATTATATCCTAACTCTCTTCAAAATTATTATTCTTACAAATAAAACTTATCTTTTTCTTAATTATTCTTCATATTAGTCTTTTATTAAAGTATTTATTTCTTTTGCTACAATATTTTGTTTGAAGTTTGAAAGTAAAAAAAGAATAAAATAGTATAAATGTCATTTTTGTTGTGAATGTGTTGTGTTGTTAAATTTTTAACTTAGTTTTGAATCTTGATTATTGTTTTATCTATTTTGATCTTCATATGCTTTGAACTATATTTTATATTTGAAGACAATATATTGTTGTTGTTTTCAAATAAATTAGAATATATGTTCTCATATTTTCATTAAAAAAACCGTAAACCGACCACAACCGCTTGAAACCGTAAGGTTAATTTTTCATGTAAAACCGCGATTATTTTTTTTAAAATACTAACCGACAGCATATGACAATTCGGTTTGAATTTTTTTAAAAAAACTGCACCGTGATCACCCCTACGTAGGGGTTGTTAATATCCGAATATCCATAAAAAATTCGTACATATTTTTTTTATCACATTTACTTACTTTTATTACTATTTTTGGTAGACATAGTTGAAGTATTTTATGTGTTTTTCAAATAACAAAATATTGTATACAAAGTATTTGCTAAAATGCTTCAACCAAATCATTTTTATTATTTCAACTTGCATATGTTTTAAACACATTTCAAAATATTTAATCGTTTTAAAAAGATTATTTTAAGTTTATTCTGTTTGATTTTAGAATCAAAGTCGATTTAATTTCTCGGTGTTCGTTTTATTTTTTAAAATTTCATGAATGAGTTATTGTAACTCTTTTAATCGCAAAATATTTTAAATAGTTTATTCATTCCCCTTTAAACTCTAAGTCGATTCTAACAAGATGATAAATATCTTAATATTTCATTTACCAAATCCCGAATAAATATCATCAAGATCTGTCAAATTTGGAGTTTCTTTAGGATGGTTAGAGAACATTTATAATTAGTGGATTACATGATTCCTAAATCAATGCAATTAATTCAGCAATACATCATCTCATAAATTGCATAAAAGTTTAGAAAATTCTTGTTTTCAATTTCTTACGATCTCGTCAATTCCCGTCTCAAATTCAATATCAATTTATTTGAATTCGTTCTTGCTTTTATATTTTCACATATTCATTTTTATGTGTTATGTTTATGGGTAGATAAATTGAATTTAGTTCTTTGTTTTGTTAGGTTTCTAACTGATAATAGGAAAAAAAACATTTAAAAAATAGAGAGATGATTACATTAAATTTCAAATATGGGAGAAAATTACAATTTTTATCTCGTAAGTTGGCATGTTTTATGTTTTAGTCATGTAACTTGTCAAAAGCACAAAAGAACTTTGATTTTTTTGTTTTGGTCTTATTTTTGCCCGAAAAACTAAATCCATCGAATATGATTTATTTGGCACTTATTTTCTCCTACGTTTCACATATGGTGAGAATTAGGGAAAATTGGTTTTAAATCCCCAAACACAAACTCAACTTTATCCTAACTCTCTACCTCTCAAAAACTTTGCCCAAACTCCCTAAATAGTTTAAAATTGACAAAAATACCCTTATAATTTATATTGGTCGATTTTCCTGGGAAAAATGGTATCAGAGCTTAGATAAAATTATTTCAAACACAAAATTTATTATTATTATAAGGTAATTTAATGTTTGAGGAGGAGAATTTTCTCAAATTACATGAATCCGAACCCAGGTTCGAGATTAATTCTTTACATGAACTATTCCAAAAATTTGGAATACTTGCAATAGGAAGATCTAACTAGGTTAGATATCAATGAGGAACCTATCAGAGTCCTAAGGTAAGCTTATGATTCAAAATAACAGGTTCTTAGAAATAGTGCCGGATTCCTCTAAACTCTCGGGAGATCTTAGAGAAATTCAAAAGACGGTACAAAACTATGGCAATATGTTGTATTATGTACCACAGAATATGGATAAGATCCTTGAAAACCAGGAAGAAATTCTTGGAATATTAAAGGATATTCGAACAAGACTTCAAAATCTAGAACAACAACCAAGTTCTAGTAGAAGGACTTCAGAAGGAAGGTTACCACCATCTTTTGGTACTGAACCCTTATTACATCAAAGAGCGAAGGCCAAGGTGATGCCAAAACCTGTAACTGAAGAAGAAAAGATGATCAATCTAATCAAAACAGTATCAAAAAAGAAATTAATCTGATGACAATATTAGAAAGGATCGGTCTAGAGGATCTACAAGAGCTTGCAGAATGTTTTGCAAATATCAAGGTTGTAGATCTGAAGATGAACACGACTAGGGGTGAACAACCTACTATAACCTGGTCATCTTCGTAGGAATCACCAAGAGAAAGTGTGGGATTTCAGAATATAAATATGAGAGAATCCCAATCATAATTTTATACTGGTGGAGAAGCACACCCAGCAGGAACAAGGTCAAGGAAGAATCAAATTCCTTCGCACCAAACACCCTATGGAAAATCTGTTTTAGAACCAATACATCCTTATGGGGTTATGCTTAACCTAGATGTATTAGATTTCAAAAACAGAGAAGATCTCATAGACGATTGGACATCCGCTATGAGAATCGCAGCAGGAACACTAGATCTCAACAGAGAAGGATTCATTAAACTTTTGGAAATGAGTCTTATGGGATCAGTGAAAATTGCTTGGGATATGACTTCGGTAGAAACCAAAGAGTCAGTCCTAGCCGGAGAATCTCTTAGCGAGATTGCCGGAAGAATGGCTACACTGTTTAAAGCACAATTTATAGGGGTAGACTATTTTAGCAGTCAAGATACAGAGAAGAAAAAGAAATATACTCAAGCTCTGTATAGTCTTGAATTATATGATATATGTTTAGTGGATGAAATATATTATGTTATTCACTAAATATAGATGGAATTCAGGGGTCGAAAAAGATATAGCGATGCAGCACTTCTTCGCCAAGATGTCAAGTCCCTGGAGAGAAATGCTCATAAGAGAATACGTACCTGGAAATCCAGATACATTGGCACGAAGAGCCTCTTGCCTTAGAGGAAAATTTGCAAAATGGTGGCATTTGGCAGCATTACAAAAGAATTACAAACTTTTAATGGGTATTAACAAACGTACTCCTTTATGTTGTAAGGAAAATGATCTTCCAACGATTATTGGAAGTAAACCACAGAAGTATAAGAGGAAAAATTTTAGAACTCATCCTTATGCTAGAAGTGGAAGAAGTTCTTGGAAACCAAGAACCGTTTGGTTTAGACAAAAAGACAGATCTTATAAATTTGGGCAAAGAAGTGGACCATCAAGAAGTAGGATATCCTCTCAAGCATCAAGTACATCTCGAAACACAGGTATAACACCTACAAAGAAAACTTTCAGAAGAGCTTACACCCAGGCTAATGAAAGTTTTAAGGATTGTAATTGCTAGACATGTGGAGCAATAGGTCATATCTCGACCAATTGTCCAAAAAATGAAAAGAGAGTATTAAACGTTTCGATCCAACCCCGGATATTGAAGAAGCAGTTTATTATAAAGATCTCATTCAGGTATACCGATTTGAGGACATTGCCTCAGATGAAAGTATATATGAAGAATAAGAAGAAGAAGTCTTAAGTCAGGGAGAGCCTGATGGAACAGAATCGGAATCTGATTGAGGACAAGGTGTTTCGACATGAAACACATGAGGATTTGTCTGGTTTCTTTACTCAGACAACAATATCTCATAACATGGTCCAAAGGATCATGAAAGAAGATCCTATTCTACAGAGATATCAGAGATTCTCTGCAGGACAGATAGAAAAGTTCTTAGGAAGTATTGGCCTAAAAAACAGAAAGTATCATCTAATCTATAAAGTTTCCAAAAGGAAAATGGCAATCCAATGGAACTTACAGGAAATCGAATGGAGATGCAATTAATTCCTTCTGAAGAAATTAAGGAGGAATTACAAAAACTCAAGATAGAAGTAGCAAGAACTATGTCCTGGATTCATATTGGAGCAATCCAGATCATGATAAAAGCTACTTTTAAAGAAAGAATAGATTCACCCAATTATATTGCTATATGTGATAAAAGAATGGGAACCTTCAAGATTCAGTACTGAGAACAATCTCAGGAAATCTCTGTGCATGAAAGATTGTAGGAGTCATTTATCCAAGGATTGCCTACAACTTGACAGATCGATATTTCAGCCGAGCCTTGACATTGCACCAGAATTTCAAGGAAAAAAGGCTAATGAAAGAAGGTAATAGAACATATTCTATTACCTATAAAATTTCATACGCTCTATCTAATACACATCACTCAAAGTTGTTTATTATAAATGAGTTTATTGAAATACCTGAGATATTTGGAAAAGTTGCTCAGGCAATTTATCCAGAAAGAGTTGAGTTTCCTTTAATACATGAAACATATATCCAAATACAAGACAAGCCGATACTCCAAATGAATCAAAGTCTTATATTGAAATCAAGAAGACTATCTTTTCAGGGAGATAGAATTACAAGTTACAGGTGGGAAAAGACACCTGTTCGAGAAACCCAACAAGAGCTAAAAAGCTTGTCCACAATAGGACACCTTAGATGCCGTGAAGGGTGGAAGGAAGTAGACATAATATTTGATATTACAAAACAAAGAAATCAATTTCTTTGTAATACCATATACTATTTAGAACAACCTATGATAGGAACTTACCAAGGAATGATCAAGGTCGGAGAATTGGAAGTTCATATCACAAGAATTTCAGGAAAAGAACCAGATCAATTGGTTCTTGGACTAGAGTTTTTCGAGGAACATAAACCTTGAAAACGTCTACAATATGGAATGAAGCTTATGGGAGAAGATAGGATGTGGAAAATCCAATGACCACAAGCCCATTCTCTATATACATTCCAGTAGGAATGTTATATGAACAATATAAAGCAGAATACTTTGCTGCTTATATTGATTCAGGTGTTGGAATCTGTACAGGAAAAAAAGGAGTTTTTCCAAATACTTTGGAAGAATAATTACCAAATATTTCTGGAAGAGATTTTTCCAGAAGAATCTTAATCTTATGCAAAGGGATTAAGATGACAGAAATCATAATTGGCGGTGTTGGACAAACACCTTGGTACAAGGTAAAAATACCACTGATTTATTTTCATGATACAGGAGCTGACATTTTGCTAGGAAACAATTTCCTACCAATGTTCAAGTCCTATACTCAAGGAAATGAGACTAGAAGATTAGTGTTTACAACACCTTGTGATTACAAAATCATAGTCCAGAGATTAAGAGAGGCATTTTACAGAAAATTACCAATTCAGTTTCGCAGCAAGCGTGGTGACGAAACTTCAGAACCCAAAAATGAAAGATTCTAGACTGTTTGAAGAAACAATGCTCCAGTTAAGAGCAGATAAAGAGCTCCAACCAAAAGAAATAGAATGCCTTAAGATAGCTCTACATAAGAATGAGGTAGAGTTTGAATCTAAGGTACCATTGGAAGATGTCAAGAAAAGGGTCAACGAAAATTACAATGAAGATCCCTTGGTATTGTGGGACAAAAATCAACTCAAAGCTTGCCTTAAAATTAAAGAAAGAAAAGAGTATGAATTTGTCCATTGCAAGCCTATCCCAATGAACATAATTGATCAAAGGGATATGCAGATTATAATCAAGTAACATCTGGACCTTGGTTTGATCAAAGCAAGAATTTCACCATACAGCAGCCCAGGATTCCTGGTAAGAAATCATGGTGAAATAAAAAGGAACAAACTCAGACTAGTTATTAATTATCAAGAGATTAATAAGATTCTGGAGTTTGATGGCTATTTTATACCTAGTAGAGAACATCTGATTAGTTGCATGTGTAATGCAAAGATATACTCTAAATTCGATTGTAAGTCTGGTTTTTATCAGATTCGTGTGGAAGAAGAAAACAAGAAATTCACATCTTTCTCCACACCACAAGGACATTATATCTGGGAGGTATTACCAATGAGATTGGCTAATTCACCACAGATATTTAAAAGAAAAATGGATAATCTTTTTAAAGATTATTTCAAATTTATGTTTGTCTATATTGACGATATGTTAATCGCATCTAAAAATATGGAAGAACATATTAAACATCTAGAGATTTTCTCTGATGTCTGCAAAGAAGAAGGACTGGTTCTATCAGAAAAGAAAACAGTCATTGCCACAAGAAAGATTGAATTTCTAGGAATTGAAATCGATGAGTCTGGAATAATTTTGCAAGATCATATAGTAGAAAAGGTGCAAAATTTTCCAAACGAGTTAAAAGAAAAGAAGCAACTTCAAAGTTTTCTGGGAGTTGTTAATTTTGCTGGAATGTTTATTAAAAATATAGCAAAGCACATGAAAGTGTTTAGTTCATTATTAAAAAAAGATACAAGATTTATATGGACAAAAAAACACACAGAACGACTGGTCCATTTAAAGGAAATTTGTAAAAATCTTCCTAGAATGACTATTCCTCAAGATGAGGATGATCTGGTATTATATACTAATGCCAGAGATCATTTGTGGGCAGCACTTCTTACTAAGCTCACACCCGATGGAGAACAACCATGTAGGTATTGTAGTGGTTTATTCTCAGATGCAGAAGCCATAAGATGGCATATCAACGAAAAAAAATTTTATGCAGTAAAAAAGGCTTTTGAAAAATGGCCATTATTTTTACTTGCAAAGAAATTTACTTTGAAAGTTGATAACACACAGTTGAAAGCTTTTTTAAGGAATAGAATTGAGTCTAAACCAGAGAAGGCCAGATTATTAAGATGGCAGGAATTATGTCAAAATTATATTTTTGATATTGTGATAATTAAATCTCATGAAAATATTCTTGCAGATTTTTTAATAAGAGGTGGACAACATCGACATAGATGCTATTATCAAGATGCAGAGGCATTTAAGGGAACACCTTGAAATGCTTCAAACCGAGTTCAACAAGCTGGCCTTAAACATAGAAGTTGCGGGAAGGTTACAACAAGCCGATAAGAGAATTGTTTCTGATCGAATCACAATATGTTTACACGCATATACTCAGTTATGGTCTGTAATACAAAGGCCTCTCCTCCAAGGCATTGAGAAGCCACTGGTTTCCCAAATGGAGAGTTTTCGAGCACAGGACTCTAAACCTGGAGCAGGGGATTCAAATACCCCTAGCACAAGTGTTAAGTCGGGATCATTACCAAATGAGTCAGCTGAAACAAAAATTGAGACTCCAGATCCTTATTTCGAGTTCTCAAGTCAACCCTTCACCTCAGGGATTGAAGAAGGAGAGATCAACCTTAGACCTAATACTGACAAGGGAAAATCTAAGGTTGGTATTAATGAAACTGTAATTTCTCCATTTCAGATTTACCAACAGAATTGGGAGAAATTAATCACAAGAATCGGCATCAATCCATCCACCGCTCGGATTGATGTAGCTGGCAAATATCCTAGGGTATGGATGAAACCTAACTCATATCCTAAGGAGGTCAAAGCGTGGTATGAATTTGGGGCCCTTGCCTCAGTTTATACTACATCATCCAGCTTCCCGGAAATTTCAGCATTACCAAAGTGTATTCAGGAAGCGGTGCATGAAACTTGGAAAAACAATGATTATTTGTCCAGATGAGATATTCTGGAGTTGTATTTTTTTAGTACAGCACCAGAACCAGCAGAGAAAGGTTCACACGAAGCCTTCCATTTCATCAAGCTAAGGAGGCCAGATATGAATGCTCAGAAATTTATCAAGGACCCTCCTACAAACGAAACACCCTTTGTTTCTTCATTTAATGAAGATGACATCTCTTCCAGGAGAGCATGGGGAATTTGGGTCTGTCTTACTGAGATGGACAAATTCAAGTTTCTGTTCAAATTTTATCATAATTCAGTGAACGGATCATTCTTGTTAAATACCATGATAGGAAAAACAACAAGTTTTGCAGAAGATTTATTCGAGAAAAATAGAAATCTTTTGTGGAATAGTAAGCTTCCGGGGAATAAAGAAAACTTGGACCTAAAAACTACTATAAATATAGGGTAAATGGGAACAAAAAAATCACAAGAGATAAACCAAAATTTGGAAAGAAAGCAATGTATGCAACATATCTTAAAGTTTCCAAACGAAAGATTAAAGCAATAAGAAAGAAGCTGGAACCTCTTAGATATATACATAATATTTAAAAGAATCAGGAAAAGAGATTTCAGCCGATATAATCCAGACGCATATCTACTGGTTATGCCAAGATATAAAAAGCTGAAGAAAAAGTTATTTTTAAATTAATGATCTAGAAAAAGACAGATCAAGAAAAGGTGGAGGGACCATTTAACCACTACAGAAAGTGGTCCATATGCAAGCTAGAAGCCTTCTATAAATAAGCAAGAAGATTGAAGTTGAGGTCATCGAACATTTCCTCGATTTCTTTCAAAAATGAATTGTAATATTTCTCTTTCTAGTTTATGTGTTTTGTGATAGTAGCTAAACAAGTTGATCCTCCTCTACAGGAGGTTACTATATAATAATAAATGTTTGTGTTTGAATAAAAAAAAATCCTTTGCTCTAGCCCCTCTCATATATTATTTTCAAAATTGAGTTTTTACTCTACACCTTGAAGTAGGAAACGAAACAGGGTTGTGCTAAGTGTTGCTGAAGGAGTTTGCGTCAGAAACCATCGGTTGCGATTGTGTGGTTGGACTGTGAGGAGCAGTCTGTAAAACTCGACGGATATAACCCGGCGGTATTCTGGTCGAAAAGGTAAACTGTTCAATTTATAGACACTCTAAGATCCTTTTTCAAACCTGCTCCCATTTCGAGGCAAGAGATAGATAAATAGACACATCTCATTGCACTGATCGGGGGCGTCCGTAGTGAATACGGAAGCATGATGGGCCCTTAAAAAAATCAATCATTTGAGCATGGTATATAGGCTGGAAACCTTGCGTAGCTTTATGTCTTGAGGCTATAGGCTTTTAAGAACAAGCTCGATAGGTATGACAATGCCACGTACCAAAAACTTAGAATTAAGGATGTTTTTGAAAATTTTAGAAAAATGGGGTGTTTAAACAAAGAAATAGATGGATGGGGAGTGAGGAGAAAGTTGAGAATGTAAATAGGGAGTGATTTCAAATTTCCCCCGAGAATTATGTCAATATTACTTAAATTAAAACTCATCTCATAAAAAAAAAAAAGCAAAACGACTCTAATACTTCAAAATGAGATTTAAAACAAAAGTTTGTCATTTCCTATTATTTTGTTTATGTATATTTAATATGTATAATATAAGTTTTTTTCTTCTCACATAAGTCACATAGGAGAGTATCAATATCAAATAAGCAATATCCAGTTGATTTATTAGTTTCGGGCAAAAGAAAAACCAAAACAAACAAAAAATCCAAGTTACTGGATGCAAAATCAAACTTTGACAAATTTAAAAACTAAAATAAAAAATAAGTCAAACTTACATGTTCATAAAATCACCACGCTTAGATAGAATAATAATGCTTACATAAAATAAAGTCAATATTTTAATATTATATGAATATATATATTCTAAAATCAGTAGCAAACAAGTGTCTCTGTCAAAATTAATAACGATTGAAGAGATATGGGAGATTTGAATGTGAATAAAATTTTGATGGATTCTCTAAATATTATTTTCAATTAAAATAGAGATAAATGGATTTAAAGGGAATAACTTCAACTTGTCATTGATATAAATATATGCTTGTTTTATTTATCATAAGGTGGTATTTAATGTTAAAAAATAGTAATACACATGCATATAAAAACTAAATTTAAAATTTATTTTGATCAAGAAGCAAGAAGTCTAGAGTCAAATCAATTGTTCAAGAAACACCACACTGCTTTGAATCATTATCATTCCACAAGAAGCTTAAGGATCGATGACTAATTCCTTCGTCTTGTGTTTCATATCAAGCTCAAGGCACCCGGCTTGACCCTTCTCAGGCATAATCTTTCCAAGTCGTCAACTGCTCGAGAACGAAGAAATGCAAGATTTGATCTTTGGAGGCAATGCATGCCTCTATACGTGAGAATGAAGATGGAACAGGGAGCCTGATCTACTGGACGCGGTTCTACTAGGCATAGCTTGTATCCATGCGCGGGGATATAGTTTCCTTTCTTACCCGCCCTCACTGCATGTCTCCTAACTTGGTTTACTTATAGCATGGATCGAACCTATTCTGCTAACTCATTGATGAGTTGGCTGAAGATTAAGGCCGCAATGAGGTGGGGCATCTTTCTCAGGGAAAAAAAGGGAGCTGAAAGGAGGGCACGAATTGTAAAGCTAGAAGATGAATAAAATCAATCCCGAATGTCTCTGCTAGACAATAATTTACAATCTAAATGATTATCACTAGATATTGAGCTTTTTTTATATTAAAAATCATTATTCCAATTCTAAAGTTATAAACATAAGCTTCTCCAAGAATATTTGAAAAAAGGATTACAAGAAACAATTTACTTCACCAATTGAAACATCTATTTGATTTATAAAACAAAAAAGTTCCTTTTTTTTCTTCTTGTTCTTTCTTTTGAAAATAAAGGGAACAAATATTTTTCTTAAGGAGTAATTTCTCAACACTAATTTCAGGGTTTTCACTAGTAGGACTTGTAAACTTTATCGTACATGAAACACAACAAAATACTAGTTGTATACTTTAGATTGATTTGTTTTTTGGAAACAGTCTCGTAGCACTAGTATTGCACTAGTAGTAGTAGTAGTAGTAGTAGTAGTAAGTAGAGTTTGAGATTGTGAGATCTTATTTCAAGATTGTTCCCAACAAAGCAACACAACTGAGTAAACCAGCTCCCGCTAGAAATCACCAAACGACTAAGTACAAAAGCAAGGTAAAACCTCAAGAACAGAAAGTACAGCAGAATATTAACCATGCATGTTTTGGTGCCTCTTCGGAACTTTGAACCTCATAACAAATTTTACCAGAGAGAAGAGGTTTTTGCACAACTCCATGTTCTTGTTCTAAACCCCCCTCTTCTGCAAATAAAGCAGCTCTCAGTCAGACTGTCCAACAGTTAAATTCACGGCCAAAAGGATTTGCGTGTGCAGTGTGCGAACGATTGAGCATATCAAGGGAGCTTGTAGTCGAGCACATCCCTTATGTTTAGCCGAATGGAAGGCCCCATTGATGAGCATATATGGGCAGTTTTCCAGTACACGCCTTTTGCGCCCGATGGCCTGTTTGCTTCCACTGATCTCTGCATGAGTAAAAGAAATGATAAAACACATGTTGTAAGATCAGAAGCAGAATAGTTAAGAACAAACAAGAGAATGAAAGGAAATTTTGTAACTTACCACTGTCGCGAGTAAGTTTATAATAAGATCTTCTTCTGAAAAACTCGTCTTCCCATAAGGTATGTGAACGATCCCAGTTTTATCAGCTCGATACTCGACTTTCCCTTTCTTGAATTCCTCGATGGCCTGCATTTGGCCCATACTGAACTTGTTTCAAGATTTTTCAAGGGAGTACACTGGTATCAAATGCATATATGGAACACAGATATCGATCTTGTATTGTTTGCCAGCTAAATATAAACTGATATTGAATGTATTTAGCCACCAGATATTACAAATAAATGAAAAAAAAAGTACGGTTGAGAATCCACCTGTGGTATGTTTGTAGTCACAGTACCAGCTTTTGGATTTGGCATTAGTCCTCGGGGTCCAAGAATTTTTCCTAGAATGGCAGCCTGATGCAATGTCATCAGGTTTTTGTTTTATATAACTGAACCAAGCCCAAAGCCCCAAACATCATTTCAAGCAAGTTAAATATCCAAACCATGCTTTAAAACAGTGTTTTTCTGCTTGAATAACGTTATTTCAAGCAAGAAAAGATACTCAAACTTTAAAATAGGTTATTCGACTCAAATGATTTTGGTAAAATCCACAACTCTGATACATATATATATATATATATATACACTAATAATGAAGGGTGCAACGTAATAACGGAAGGTATTTAAGGATGTTCCATCTTTATGCCAAGATTACCAACCATAAACACTCTTGTTGTGATAGAAATTTTTAGATCTTAGGATATGAGGATAAAACATTGAAATATTGGAAAAGAGAAGTGGAAAACCTTCGGTCTAAATGAAAAAGGAAAGCCACAAGGAGAAGAGTACCTTAGGCATCATATCTGGTGTTGCAATTAACTTATCAAAATCCATGAATCCTCCTTTTATCTGTTCTATCAAATCCTCTCCACCAACTAGATCGGCTCCTGCATTCTTTGCCTCATCAAACTTTTCACCTACAGAAATATTTCGTAACACCCTTAATTTCACTCTGAACAAAACATAAAGTATTATATTTTGGCATTATGCATCGAATAACCTTGCGTAAGAACAGCAACTTTGATAGTTTGACCAGTCCCCTTGGGCAAATTTACCTACAATACATAGTTTAACATCAGCTTTGATGGGATAATCATAGGTTGACACAAACTCGAAACTAAATAATAATAATACATCGTGCGTACAGTTGCCCTCAGCTGTTGATCATTATACTTTGGATCAATATTGAGGCGGAAATGGGCTTCAGCTGTTTCAACGAACTTTGTATTAGCTGTTTGCTTCAGCAATGATATCGCTGTTTTTAGGTCATATTCCTGTTTGTTTTCCCTCAAGTTTTGAATTTCCAGAAATCTCTTTGATCTTGTCTGTTGATCCGAACAAACGGGAAGTCATTTCACCATCAAATAAGTTTAAAAAAATAATTGGGGACAATCTAGAAGTTCAGAGCACTTAAAACCTCCGAGGATCACAAGAATACTAATGGTCAACAAATCCACCCTTTCCTATTTCATCCCTGTCTAGAACATAATTCGCTCCAGTAAAGTAATATAAAAATAATCTGTTCTTCTTAAACAGTAGATCCTCACCAAAGAAGATTGCAGACCACTTATTGCTATCAAGGTCAACAAAGCGCAAAAAAACACAAATTACTATCGATCAGCTTATACCAAAATGGTGTTTCAGAACAACATTGGAGACATGTAAAACTAGATGCGACGAGCAAATACACACATCGCATCGAGCAAGAGAGTCTGCAAAGACGTTTCAACTTTTATGCACAAAAGCTAATGTAAATCCAGCCGATTCATTAAATCATAGAATCTAAAAAATCTAATGACATTAAAACAACAGTTTGTGCTTCGTCTAAATGCATTTGAAAAGATCAGTAAAACTTTTATTTAAGATAACAAGAGAAAATAGCGACTATTACCGAGTATTCATCCAATGTCTTGGATAATATACAGCACAAAGAACAGAGGAGATACACGAGCATACTGCCGCGCCTCATTTTTAAACATCATAGTACAATGAACTATAAAATAACCACCTTATCAGATGCGATTAACAACATAGATACGTCATCATACCGCGCCTCATTATTAGAACTCGAATATTTATCCAATAACCCCTAATTCAAATAAATTTGGCAGAGTATTTCAGATATCCAGCATAAAACAAACATCAAAGGAAGTGGGCAATGAGGAACAAACTCATGCATTAGTCTTTATCTCATTCTTCTAACAGAAAAACAAGAAATATCATGTCATTCCGCAACATGATTAAAACTAAATTATCTTTTACCTAAAAAAACAAAAGAATAAAAAAAACTCTGCCGCACAAATAAGCAAAACACAAACCGGAAATTGCTAGAATATCAAAAACAAAAGAGTTTCTCCATGGTCACGTGGACCAACCGAAGCAAAATACACAATCAAAAGAAATCCAACACAAGAATCAGGAAATACACCAAACACTAGCAATTTTGATATAAATTTCATGCAAGAAGGCATTAAAGTTTCGACAGAGTTCAAAAGAACAACAATAATTGCAATATATAACCACTTAAGACCAAAAGTTATGAGGTTTATTCAAAATTCTGGCAAATATAAAATACAAAAATAAAGGAAAATCAACAATCACAAACTAAAGCCCCAAAAGAATAATCTCTCGTATAATACCCTGTCCCTTTTCAAAGGCAATGCAGCCTTTCCTTTCTTGGGCTTCGTCGCAACAGCCACAGCAGCGCCACCGCCATCATCTTGCTGCTCTTGCAAACCCTCTTCATCCACCTCGGTATCAGCAGTCAAAGAAGCAGCGGCCACCACCATTGATTTAGATAAGCGCCCATTTTCAATCCTGCAACACTGCAGAACCAATGGACGAATGGAAAGTGTTTGTGTAGAAGCAAAGAAGATGGGCTTCTGTTTGAAGGAGACAGAAGAAGCCGCGGCGGCGTCGGCGGAGTGGGCGAGCTCTTGGGACGGCGGTGAAAGCGTGGATGGAGCAACTGAGCAGGCCATTGTTCTAGTAAGATTGGATTTTGTGGACGAGGAATATCTATATACTATTATCTATAATATATGTAAATAATAATAATAAATATTTTTTTGTTTGTTTGTTATTTATCTATTAATGGATTGTAATTTATATTTATAATTTATAAATGACTTTAAATTATGAATTTACATATATTATTTTATTTTCATTAAATAATAATAATAAATACATGTTTCATTATTTGTTTGTTTTTATCTATTAATGAATTTTAAGAATTTATATTTATGTCTTTATCTTCATTAAATAATAATAATAAATAAATAAATATATAAATATATATATATATATCTTTGTTTTTTTGTTTTTATTGAATTCTAAAATAAATTTAAAAAAAATGAAATTTAACTTCTAATTTTTGTTTGATTTATTTTTTTTCATTAATTAATACATTTTAAATAAATCAAAAGAAAATAAAGCAGTCCACCATTTCCGGATTCTCATTTAAGCTTCCCGCGTCCTTTGCACTTTTTTGTTCATTGAATCGTGTGATGTCCGAAAAATCTCGTGTTTACGTAATCTTGATTGTATATTATTCTATCAATTGATAAGGTGTGATGTGTTGTGACAGATTCGATTGAGTCGTTCGGCGAACAAGTAATTTAGGCCAAGACTTGAATGAAGATGGATTGTTAAAAAATTACTGAACAAGATTAAAAAAAAAAAAAAAAAAAAAAAAAAAAAAAAAAAAAAAAAAAAAAAAAAAAAAAAAAAAAAAAAAAAAAAAAAAAAAAAAAAAAAAAAAAAAAAAAAAAAAAAAAAAAAAAAAAAAAAAAAAAAAAAAAAAAAAAAAAAAAAAAAAAAAAAAAAAAAAAAAAAAAAAAAAAAAAAAAAAAAAAAAAAAAAAAAAAAAAAAAAAAAAAAAAAAAAAAAAAAAAAAAAAAAAAAAAAAAAAAAAAAAAAAAAAAAAAAAAAAAAAAAAAAAAAAAAAAAAAAAAAAAAAAAAAAAAAAAAAAAAAAAAAAAAAAAAAAAAAAAAAAAAAAAAAAAAAAAAAAAAAAAAAAAAAAAAAAAAAAAAAAAAAAAAAAAAAAAAAAAAAAAAAAAAAAAAAAAAAAAAAAAAAAAAAAAAAAAAAAAAAAAAAAAAAAAAAAAAAAAAAAAAAAAAAAAAAAAAAAAAAAAAAAAAAAAAAAAAAAAAAAAAAAAAAAAAAAAAAAAAAAAAAAAAAAAAAAAAAAAAAAAAAAAAAAAAAAAAAAAAAAAAAAAAAAAAAAAAAAAAAAAAAAAAAAAAAAAAAAAAAAAAAAAAAAAAAAAAAAAAAAAAAAAAAAAAAAAAAAAAAAAAAAAAAAAAAAAAAAAAAAAAAAAAAAAAAAAAAAAAAAAAAAAAAAAAAAAAAAAAAAAAAAAAAAAAAAAAAAAAAAAAAAAAAAAAAAAAAAAAAAAAAAAAAAAAAAAAAAAAAAAAAAAAAAAAAAAAAAAAAAAAAAAAAAAAAAAAAAAAAAAAAAAAAATAATAAAAAAAAAAAAAAAAAAAAAAAAAAAAAAAAAAAAAAAAAAAAAAAAAAAAAAAAAAAAAAAAAAAAAAAAAAAAAAAAAAAAAAAAAAAAAAAAAAAGATGCCCTCTAAGACAATATTCAATAAATCTTCTCGAGGACAGCTGTATTTGCATAATGGAAAATAAAAATTGTTCACTTTTGAGCACAAATCTTCTTTAATCATAGGAAGTTTCTTGAATCTCGAAACTAGATACACTTGCCTTCAAAAAAATGAGAGATAGTGGAGTAAGTTAAAAATTGTGTACAACATATATAATTTGTAGTAACCATTTGTATTTGTTTAATACAATTGTGCTTTGAAAATGATAAGAGGTTAAAAGTCATAATAACAATGGAGTATAAAAAAAACAAAAGCTGAGAAAATTCTGAAACGGTCAAAAAAAGAACCACAAAAAGAAAATGAACCAGTCCATAAGCACAAAGACAATCAAACATTGGCCACCAAAAAAGGCATATATCTTGTTCATGTCCATATTTACAATAAAAATAATATTTTTGACATAAAAAATAATATTTTTCATGAGTGAGCTAAATAGAAGATCGGTCTCACAAAATTGACTCATGAAACTGTCTCACAAATTTTTTTTGTATTCATACGGTATCAAAACCCACAACAACAACCCACATTTGTACAAGGCAATGCACTCTACTAAGAACAAAGTACCTGATGCAAGGCCTGGGTTTATTGTTTTAAATTACAGTATATTTCTTCTAACAAACCCTAGATCCAAGACGTGAAAGGGAGGGAGATAGACAGATGAGGTAAGTTCATCGATTTAATTGAATTTTTTTAAAAAAAAAAAATGAAGGAAACGTTTTTTAACCAGTTCACCCTATTACTTTTGCAGTTAGAAATTTTATCTTATAATTTATTGCTTCAGCAAATAAATATTACGTACGAAGTAAAATGTCACTTATAATTGGAACTAAAGCATTTTTTAAACACATGAATTCTAAAATAGTATCTTAATTCATATGTTCTATAACCAAAGTTGATTACTATATATTACTTCGTCCTTCGTAACCATCGAGATAATCAATGACAAAGTCCACCAACAAAATTCTGTTAGTTTTGGGAAAAAAATAAATAAATAATACAATAAATCATTATTCAATAGGAAAAAAAATTATTTTTAAATTTTTATTTTTTTCAACATATTAATTAATCTATACACTAAATCATTATTCAATAGATATTAATATTTGATCAGTTAAGTTAAGCAAACAGATTTATTCAATAGGCTAGAAAAAAAAAATACAAACTAGTGATTAAATATACTATGCATGACCAAAATAGTTGAAAATCAAATAAAATCAAACCACGACAATTGTCGCATGCATGAAGTGTTTGTTTTACATTAGCTAAAAGTAATGTATGCTTCAAGTATTACCGTTGTATGTCGAGAAATTCATACTAACAAATAAAAAAAACTATTACAAAATTATGATTTGGAAAAATGATACAATGACACAATACAACAATCAATGTCACACATTACCTAAGAATAAAATTTCACCAAAAAAATTAAATAAAACGAAAATAGAAAAAAATATACAAATTATTGATGCTCAAGAAAGTACAATCCTTGATATTAAATATGATGAGAACATATTTGCATTCATTCAAAGAAAAAGACAAAAAAAATATTTAAAAACTCACAAGCAAAAAGTAGCATATTTAAAATTTAGAGAGGAGAAAGAAAAACATGATGATTGTTTAAAGTTAGTGACATATGAATGATTGGATAGTAAACATATGTGATTGTCATTTTTATATATTGGATTAATTAATTTTGTTTCATATGGAATTGTTATGTTCATTGCACGAGTTCAATTTTCTAGTTAAACGCAAAAAAACACATTTTTTTAGATAAAACCTTTTCAAATTTTAATTAATAATATTTTGTAGTAAAAAAAATTGACTTAGAAAAAGTCAATTCCCCTAAAAAAGTAAAACCCGAAAAGTGGGATTATTTAGAGGAGATTTGCTTTCAAATATTTGACAACATAATTAGATGTGTGTTAACTCGTTTTGAAACTTTTTCTGTAGTCAACGATTCACACAAAAAAAAAAAATTTTGCACTTCTCGGGCTCGCCATTATTTTTTCGAACGAAATTCGGTACAAAACATTTAAAATTTGGAACATATATATGATATTGCATAATAATTTATTTTAGATCTTGTATAAAAGATAAAAAAATTTAATATAAAATAAACAACTACATTAATATACACTTACTAAATTTGTTTGTGTGCTCAAATATCACATATTATTACCCGATCTTAAAGCTTTTACACTGAAATATTATATATCAGTACCACATATTTAATGTTTTATATCAATTTTAATCCAAAAAAACATGTAATTAATACTAAAATCTGTTATACATGCATAGGTACTCAAAAATCTTATATTAGTGTCAGATCTGAAATATTTAGTACTTAAATATTATATATTAATACCATATTTTCAAAATTTTGTACCGAAATTTCATCCGAAAAGCTTGTCATTAATATCAAAATCTGTTATACATGTATGTGTACTCAAAAATCATATATTAGTGTCAGATATAAAACATGTATTTCTGAAATATTATATATTTGTCTCAGATTTTCAATGTTTTATACTGAATTTCATCCGAGAAAACATATATGACCCAGAGAGAGCATAAATATTTTTTGGTTTAATAAGGGACAACAGAAAGAAAGAAAGAAAGAAAAGAAAAAAAAAAAGCGCAAGTTACGATAAAGCCCTTAGTTGCCTGAGTCCCAAGGCACCAACTCCACTCAAAACAATTTTGGGTAACGTCTGGAGGCTGCTCAATTGACCAATTTCAACCGATAGATCTTTCAGTTGATCGGTATTAGAGATGTCAATATGGCGCAAGTTAGATAAAGCCCCCAAGGCCCCTGGCAGCTTGTGGATAAAACGACAATTACTTAAAGACAAAGTTTGCAAATGGAGAATATCACTTATCGAAGAAGGCAACGTGAGAATTGCAGTCCCTGATAGATTAAGTTACCGTAATTGTATCAAATCGCAAATAGAACTAGGCAGCTCGGTGATAGAATAGCCGCTTAAAGATAAAAACCCTCAATCGAAGATCTTGGTACCAAATCAACTAAAATCTTATTGGATAAATAGAAAGGAGGCCAAAAGAGTGAATTTTGGACTGGCATTGGTAAGAATGTTCTCAAACCTTGAACTTGCTGGAAGCCCTCGAATTTACGGAAAACTTCATATTCATGACGCAGGAAAGAAGCATGATGAGTCTTCTTGAGTAATTGGTACTTCTGATTAGTATCCAGTTTCTCATCCAAATGGTAGCATGCCCCTCCTGAAACAAAATGAGCTAAATCGTTTATAAGGTCATGCATCACAAATTTCGAATCACTGGTGATTCTTTGGAAAAAGGATCTTTTTAGTAGCTCATTGAAGTACTCGTGACCCAAGTCTTCCTTTCTTCTTTCCTCATTTGGAAGTTCAAGAAATCCTTCTCCCATCCATAAATATACAAGCTCGTTCTTATCAAATTCATAATCTTTAGGAAAAACCGAGCAATACGCAAATGGATGTTTCAAATGTGGAGGAAGATGGTGATAACTTAATCTTAAAACGGGAGGATATCATTTTCTTTCGGTAAATTCCAAAGCTTGCTATTTAGAACGTCGGTCCATTCTCTTACACTATGTTTAGTGCGTAAAATTACACCAAGTATCTTTGCAGCCAAAGGTAAGCCTTTACATTTGTTTACCAGTCCTTCACCAACTTCTCCTAAATCCGGTCTTTCCTGGAAAGATTTCCGAGCATGTTGGGCCAATAGAGATCGGCAGTGTTCATCTGTTAATAACTTCACGTGGTAGGCAGGTTGAGTGCCCACCCTCGATGCAATAGTTTCATCGCGAGTCGTAACAATAATTTTGCTTCCCGATAACCCAAAGTTGAAAGGACGACATAGTTTGTCCCACTCTTCATACTCCACGTTCCAAACATCATCTAAAACAATAAGGAACTTACTCTTAGATAACTTCTCCATTAATCTCACCAGATACATATTTAAATCCTTGGCTTGACCACTAATCTCAGTCATTAAATCGTAAATTTTTTGGGTGATCTTAAACACATCAAACTCTTCAGAAACACAAGTCCGAGCCCTCACATGAAAATTTTGCTTCACATCTGTATCATTATAAGCCAGCTGGGCCAGAGTAATTTTCCCAATACCACCCATTCCAACAATTGGAATGACACTAAAATTCTCACCGCACGCTTCAACCCCGAGCAACATTTTTTTTTATTGTTTCTCTATCTTCATTTCTCCCACAAACATCTGATTCCACAACCACAAAAGTGCTTTCCGACCTTATTACTCTTGATCGAGTGGATGATGCTCCCACACTTTCCCTCAAATTTAAATCTCTCCTCTGTTTATTAAGGTCATTCAGTTTATTTGTGATGTCCTTTATCTTGGACATCAGCCGATAATTTGATACAAGCGTTCCCGGAGTGAACTTGTTGCAAGTAGGAATCATTTTCCGAAACACACTGATATTATGACGCTGGATCCCCTTTGACCCTTGAATTAAAGCCCTGGTGGTGATCTCATCCAATATATCATCTAATTCATAAGCCAAATCCCTTAGATCATCCAACCATACTTTTACAGATTCCATCGTCAACTGCTTATCTTCAGCATCCACAAGCATGGCTGCGATAAACTCAAAGGATTTATTTAGCTTCATAAAATGGGTATCCATTCTCTCACGGCGGACTAAGGCCATCTGGGCACCGTCGGCCAATTTTTGAAACAGTACATGAAGAAATGCTCCAAGGAATACATCCCCAAAACCATTTTCTTGAATGTTCCTTGGTGGTGATTCAAGAATCACGAAAACCACCATGTTTGCCAAAAAAGAGCAAACACAAATCACTCATCGCAATTGCCTGAGTCTTCTCAAAGAAATAGGGGATTACGTTTACAAGTAGTAAAGACTTGAAACAAATTATATCACACTCAGATCCACAGCCGCTACATACATAGAATCTCTAATCATCAAACAGATTAAGCAACTTCAATCTCATGGATATAATTTTTGAACTCAGACCAAAGAATCAACCATGTAAAGTCACTTTGCAAGTTTAACAAGAACAAATTGGCTATCCCAACTTAAAGAATGATAATAAAAAAATACATGAAATTTTACAACATATCATCAAAGATATCAAACAGCAACATAATTAATTAATCACAAAATATTCAAGAATATTTGCCCTTCCTTTCTCGTTCTTGCGCTTTCTTTCTGCAGCAGGATGATGGCTGTATGCAATTATTGGAGTACTTTTCTTTTTTTTTTCGATAACAGAACATGCACAGCTGTAATTTCAAGTCAACGACAAAATTATTCAAGTCTACGTTTTGGACGTAAGATTGAGTAACAATTCACCAGTTACAAAACTCGAAGATCGAGATTTATTTAGAAGAAATCAGAAAAAAAAAGTCTCTGATAATACCAAGTATATATTTAGTCAAGTGAACCCGGTATCGCCATTTAGCACAATAGAGGATAAATTGAACTTATTCGACATATAGCACAATAGAGGATATTCATAAATTATTGAACTTAATTAAATTATTTTTCGTCCATAACTTTTTTATTTTACATGTCTGACGGTCCAAGAAGAACAATTTCAAGCACAACTATAAGAACAAGAGGAAGAGCAAGAGGTTTGTGTTAGATATTCATATCGGTCGGATAAAATATGTGAGAGTTGCATATATAGACTTTGACAATCATTCCCTTAGAGCTAGCTTTTAGGATTGAGTTATGTTCAAATTCCAATTTTAACATGGTATCAGAGATCAGATTCCACCGTATGTGTTAGAATGTCCATAGTTGAGCCACATGTTCCGCTTATATTAGGGTCATTTGTAAACTTCACGCTCCAAATGTTCATTCTTGTACGTGAAGAGGGTGTGTTAGATGTACCACATCGGTTGGATAAAATATCTGGAAGTTCCACATATAGACTTGAACAATCTTCCCTCATATATTTAGCTTTTGGGATTGAGTTAGGTCCACGTTTCAATCTTAATAGTTTGAAAATGAGAAAAATAAGAGTAAAATGAAGTTCTATAATTGTCAAACATTTAGTCATCTCGTTTGTGTGTGTCATGATAATAAAACTAATATCAATTTTGTGAGTACTATATGTGTTTCTATAATGTTTTACTAACTAAATCTTAATGAATTGGAACTAACATAGAGAAAAGAAAACTCATATTAAGAATTCTTAGTAATTCATCACAATATTAAACTTAAATTAGATGACTCGAGTAAAGCAACAATAATTTTTATTTAGTAATACCTATGAAGCATAACCATATGATAGGAGTATTCTAGTTGAAAATACAAACACTTACAAAATGAACTCAAAAACGCCTTAGAATTCCGATGAAAAAAGCAAACACGACAAATAAATTTTCAAATCATCGCTATATTACAAAACATAAAGAATTTCACAAATTTATCCTTAAAACTTGCAAATTTAGAGGGTAAAACAAAATTGAAGGTTGACAGTACATATGAAAAATGGGATGAAAAGGCATAGTAAGAGTACACAAAATAATAATAATGATAATAATAATAATAGTAGTAGTAGTAACAGAGCAACGTGACATCTTTTTGAATTACAAATTATAGTAAAAATAGACGCTAAAAAATTGGAGGAAAAGATTCAGATTTTGATTGGTCTTTTTAAATTTTTGGAAAAAGCCCATTTAAAAGAAAACAAAACGGCCTAAAAAATAGAACAAGAAAGGGGAGAGAAAACGTGAGAAGAAAAAGAGAAAAAGACGAAAGGAGAAGGCGGCTATAGGCCTAAGGAGGAAGAAAGAGGGAAAACTCAATCAAAATCCATTTTTTTGACAAAAAAAAAAAATTTTCAAAGCCATCGTTCAGTCTTAGTTCATTAATTTAACAAATTTTTTTTCTCAATTTTAGTTTTTATTTCACTGGAATTCTTATATTTGGGCACGTCAATAATACCTAATGTTACGTAAAATGATTAAAGTGGAAAAAATATTACAAATTGGTCGAACATAACCAACTTCTGTCGTTTCCATATCTCCCTCTCCCACGTCTTCTGAAATAACTCTCAGAGCACTTCGCATTTCCTCTCGATTGCAGTATCGCAAGTTCTACGTACAGAGGGCCAACGACTCGAAGCCATGAAAGTAAAGCTTTTGTATTTTATATGTGGTTCTTTTTTTTCTTTTGTTGGCTGCCAAGATTCATATTTGATTTTAATTATGGCTGATACCCTGGGAAAAAGAAAAAGCCTGGGTCGTCCTGAGATTCAAGCAGAAGGTCAGTTTCGAGATCAAGAGAAAGCCAGGAAAGGAAGTGTCTTCTGAAGAGGCTATCCCTGAGTTTACGATAACCGGGAAAGCTAATCGAACTAGCGTGTGTTCAAGTGAGCCCGGGCCCCTAGCTTATTCCGAGCTTTGTAATGAAACTTAAAGGACAAGAGACCATGTTTGTGCCGTCGCACAATGTTCATTGACTGGGCACTTCTAAACAATTGGTCCCACAGGTGTAGAGGTCCGTACTCCGAAATCATTGACATGTCATTCAGCACAAATATGAGTGATGTGACAAGACCAGAAGCATATGAGTTGTCAGTGATAATAGTGTCAGAGGAAAAGATATGGGCAGCCATCAGTGGCCAGACACTGAAAGCAATGTCATCATTGACTTCTCTCCTATAAATACCATGTTTTACTTGATCATAAAATATTCCATTCCAATAAAATATTTTTTACACTAGTACTCAATTTACATTCTCTATATTGTATTTTTTTTTCGGAATACACTTGATTGACTTGAGCATCGGAGTGACTATGTCGGAAAACTTTCATGCGCCTCGCTAATGTTCTTTGCTCTTAGAGTACGCAGATCTTTCTTCCCGTGAATCATCTGTCCGAACTGTCATGTACCCGAAAAGAACTACCCATCCCAGTGAATCATCCACTCAGCTTACTCGATTTACCTTGCTATCATCAATGGCAAGCATATACATTTCACACTATGGGAAAGTGTTTAGAAAACTTAGATCGGAATCGATAATGTAGATTCTATGGATTTGAAATTTGGAAGGAAAAAAAATAATGTTCTCAAGACAGATTTTCGCAACCGCAAAATAAGCGTAGCAAAAATAATAATAACAAAATGTAAGGACGTCGTATCGTATTATCGTATATCATACTTTGGTTATCGATAATTCATGAAATTGTGTATGAAGTATATAAGTGACAATGAAAGTGAGAACATATGGTGTTGATTGTATTAGTAATTGATTTTTGTTTGAATAGTATGCTAAACCGCAATAGAAAAGTGACACATGTTTCGGTTTTTCTGTATAATTATATGAGTATTAGTCCAAATGAAATGAAACTAATTTCATTAGAAAGCTAATACATAGTACTAAAACTTCCATGTTTTGAGTTTTGTCCAAATTTGTCCAAATCCACTTGAAAGTAGGGGCAAAATCATCCCAAAATGTAGCGTGTGCATTGAAGTTCTTGCACCTTCAGTGCACCGACACATTTTGGGAGAATGAGCATAACTCTCGTGTCCTATATCCAAAGGAAATAAGGTTAGTGTAAAATGAAATCCACGACATAGATCTACAACTTTTATGTTGACCACTTTTGCTAATTCGAAACCTAAATTAGCATTCCGGACAGAACATGGCGCGCTAGGGCGCCACTTTTTTGTGGCCCAGCGCGACACTGTAAATACATTTTGGACAGAACGTAGCGCGCTGGGGCGACACTTCATTTGTACCCCAGCACGGCATGATAAAATCGCCTCAGACAAAACTCGGCGCGCTAGGGCGCCATTTCATTTGCTCCCCAGTGCCCACACCTCAGCTGCACAATATTTAAGGTTGATAAGAATGAGTGTGTCGAGAAATTGCTTTTCATTTTCCTCAGGTTTGAAGAAAGAAATTGGAATTCCAGTTCTATCGTTCAAATCTACCTCGAAACTTTGTCGAAACTCGAAACAAATTATATATTCGAAATCCTCGCGTTGAGAGTGTTCTTTTGAGGTAATTTTCTTCTCGATTGAGAACTTTTATTTATTGAATCATTGGAATCGCATGTATTTGACTTTGATTTCAATATATGCGATAGAATAACCGACAATAAACTAACTTTCAAAATCGGAATTGAATTATGTTATGATTTCAATTTTATATGAACTTTCAAAGTTTAAGAAGATTTTTGAAACTTGAATTTTGATTGTAAATAAATGAATTAATTGATTGATATAAATATTTTGATTATGTAGATAGATTTTCTGTACTGAAATCTTAAATCTACATTTAACTAGAAACGAAAATTGAGGTATGTTGCGAATGAGTAACATACGACATGTATTTGTGTCATATGATATATATTTGATTGATTTGACTGAAATTATGTGTCTATATGCCTTATTTGTTGAGTTGATGTGACATACATGACATTTATGATTGGATATCGATGTATAAACTAAATATTTTGTTAACACACAGCATTTTATTCATACATCGATACATGACATACACGTTGAGCTATGATCCTTGGATACCTTTATATAATTATATTTGATTATGAGATTTGTGAGCACGATGCTATGTTTGACATTATGTGGTCCTTAAAAACATAGTCATTCGTGGTCTCTATAATTGATTGATTGAGATCTGGGATTTGATGGCGCTTTGCAGACGCTATCATACGATAATCCCTTATACTTGATTGAGGCATGTGCCATCTCGAGCATTGATTTGATAGCGATTCGATTGGTTCTGATACTTGCTCAGTGGATGGGCATTTGACATGATATCTCCACGGCATGCATGCACTGCATATCTTATATCATTGTGTAGATATATGTTGTATATATTATGGTTATTCCATACGGAGCTTTTGCTCACCCCCAAGGGGAACTGTTATTGTCTTTGTGTGTGGACAATGGCAGGTACTCTAGATCATCAGGAGACTGGAGAGGGTACTTCTGAAGGGAGTCACATCTGAGTTGAAATTTAGTGATCTACCCTAGTTTATATTTCCTGTCGAATCCAAGAATAATATGTTCTTCTTTACATTGTTTGTAGATCGAAAATGTTCCAACATAAATATAATGCATATGTTTATTTGTCCCAAAATCATTCTTCCTACTGCAAGTTGGAATATAATTTTCCAAAATTTTGAAAACCAATCGGACAGGTTTATTAAAAGTTAGATCGATCAAATACGTTCACAGACTTGGTGTGTATATAAACTACTGTAGACCTCATTATTTCATGGTTAGAAAAAAAATTATCATTTATTTCTAACACGTGTACGTTTCCCGTTAGTATTATCTATCATTTATTCTTTTTTATTTATTTTAATTGGTTTTCTCTTGCTATTTCCCAGCTACTCTACTCTAATTAATTACTAGCAATTTTCGTGAGAAATTTCATCCACCATCGTCGGAGTTTCACCCATCATCTCCGGTGTCGGAACTCCGCCCTTTGGAAGTATATTTCTGCCCACTTTATTATGTATTCACTTTAGAGACTTTTTTTTTATATATATATTTCTCCACAATTTGGAGTGTATTTATTAATGTAATTAAGTAAGGTGTGTCACACTTTAAATAGATGGGTGAAAAAATTATTTATTGAATGCGATGTATTTTATATATTTCTACATTTCATATTGTATATATTTCTACATTTCACGGGCTTCCTTTTTTTTTTTAGGCTTTTTAGCTCTACATATTGTGTTGATAACCCATAAGCGTCCGACTCATCTTAAAACCGGGGCTATGGTGAAATTGGGAAGCCAAAGAAGTACCAACCAGGGTGACAGATCAGATCGACATGAACACAGATGATCCCGAGCTCTCAACTGAATCCAGGTGGGGTAAGTCCGAGCAGTGACGAGCCCGGGTGGGGTAAGTCCGGGCAGTATGATAAGTGAGAGGACCAGGCTTCATACTATGGTCATTTACCTGTGCACCTTGGTACAGGTGTCACTCTCGAGTTCATAGGTATGAGACATCATGATTTGATAGTATTTACATGTATTTCAGTGCACTTAAAGACGATATGACTAGATCAGGATGGGTATGGATTGCCAGATATGACAGTGTCAGGGAGCAGAGCATCAACAACCATCATCCCATGAGTAGCAACCAAGTACTGAAAACAAAGTCATCATTGACTTTACTTTTATAAATCCCAGGTTTAATTGACATTAATATATTTAAATATTTTTCACTAGAAAGCATACTCTCTACATACTTTCTTTTGCGTAAAGCATTTGACTGACTTGAGAGTTAGAGTGGCCACGTCGGGAACCTTCTGGCGCCCCACTAACGTTTTTTACTCTTTTAAGTGTGAAGATTCTCTTGTTCGGGTACTCTTCGCCTGATCTCCGGTGTGCCCAAAAAAGAAACTCATCCTATCCGGTATAATTGCCCACTAAACTCAATCTGATTTATCCGGTTGATATCACGTGCAAATGAAGAGTCGATGATTTATCCAATGCAAAATATTTTGCATATTTCTGTACTTTATCGGTATCCTTTGGCATCTAATTTTTTTTTTTTTAGTTTCTCGGTAACTCATCAACACCATATTTTTGAAAAGATGAAACAATAGCAATCGGCACTTAAAGATAAATATGATTATAAACAAATGGAATGTTTTTTCTTTTTATATATATTGAGGTGCTATTATGGTTAATATAAGTTTAAGTTGCAATGAGATTTTTTTTTTTGAATAATAAAAAATAGCACTTTTGATAAACAATTACACTAAACGTGCAATAACTATTAATCCTACGAAGTGTGTGAATTTTAACGATTTTATCAGATATGTTATAAAAATATAATTTTGTTTTCACTGTGAAAGCGACAAAATTTTTATTCTAATATACAACTATCTTCTTTAACGATAAATAATAAATGACGAATCTCATATTGATTATTTTTTAGTGTGTTTATGTCAGTTATTATTCATATAATGTGTTAGGATATGTGGAACACGAAGGTGAATAAATACATCACAATTTTTTCTTCTTGTTCTGATTGTTGATGATCTCAATTGATCTTAACAGCTGAAATCGTATATTGACCTTCAAAGTTTAACGGATAATTAAATAAGTCAATGAATAAGTTTCTTTTGATCTAATCCCATGTTTGTGTGATTCAATCCTTATTAGTTTTTTGATATTGTTTAAATTATTCAAATCAAAATTCAAGATAATATCGAGTTTGATCAATTATAAACAGAAAATATTTAAATTAGTATTCATTTTATTTAATAGTGGACCAAATTTTTTTATTTCAGTAAATCGTTAACTCAACATATATATGTAATAAAAAAAGAATGTGGTTTCTCCTCATGGTCTAGTCCTGAGACGGTGGCTTCCTGTACCTCATAGAAGGTCTAACACTGTATGCACTAACACTAAATCTTCTTTTTTATTTCTTTATTATTAATTTATAATTTGTTACTTATATTATTGTATAAAATAATCTAAATAATTATTCTTTATTATTAATTAACATGATTATCTCCTATATAATATTCTTTAGCAAATTCAGGTCCGAATTTATAATTGGTCCTAATGGAATTATATTTATACCCAAATTCAAAACTAATTCCTTTTAGAGATTCTACTGCCAGTTGGATAAACAAAAGGAAACATCAAGACAATAACAAGTGCTTACTGATAAATGGAATCCACCTCATCTTGTCCCATGTCAAGTCAATGTCATTACACCACAGCCTACATGTGCAAACCTATTCTTATATATTTTTGGGAAACTTTCGATTCCCTAAATCAGTACATCTTTCTTTCCACTCCCCCAATTCTCAAAATACCCCTCAACCTTTCTTTTATTTAATTGATTTTTCTTTTTTACATAATGACCCATCATGTTTTCGTAATATAAATTAAATCTTATACTTTTTTACCAGAATGACACCGAGTTATATTCACCGTATTTTACGAGGACTAAGGTTGATCTCTCCATCTTCAATCCCCGAGGTGAAGGGTTGACTTGAGGACTTGAGATAAAGATCTGGAGTCTCAATTTTTGTTTCTGCCGACTCATTTGGAGATGATCCCGACTTAACACTTGTGCTAGGGGTATTTGAATCCCCTGCTCCAAGTATAGAGTCATGTACTCAAAAACTCTCAATTTGAGAAACCAGTGGTTTCTCAATGCCTTGGAGGATAGGCCTTTGCATTACAGACCATAACTGAGTATATGCCTGTAAACATCTTGTAATTCGATCAGAGACAATTCTCTTATCAGCTTGTTGAAGCCTTCCCGCAACTTCTGCGTTCAGTTCTAACTTGTTAAACTCGGTTTGAAGCATTTCAAGGTGTTCCCTCAAATGCCTCTACATCTTGATAATAGCATCAATGTCAATGCTGTCCATCTCTTGTTAAAAAATCTGCAAGAATATTCACATGAGATTTAATAATCACAATATCAAAAATATAATTTTGACATAATGTCTGCCATCTTAATAATCTGGTTTTCTCAGGTTTAGATTATATTCTATTCCATTCCTTAAGAAAGCTTTCACTTGTGTGTTATCAACTTTCAAAGTGAATTTCTTTGCAAGTAGAAATAATGGTCATTTTTCAAAAGTCCTTTTTACTGCATAAAATTCCTTCTCGTTGACATGCCATCTTATGGCTTCTACGTCTTAGAATAAACCACTACAACACTTGCATGGTTGTTCTCCCTCTTGGGTGAGCTTAGTAAGAACTGCTGCCCAACAATGATCACTGACATCAGTATGCAATACCAAATCATCTTCGTCTTGAGGAATAGTCATTTTTGGAAGATTCTTACAAATCTCCTTTAATTGAACTAATCCCCTTGTGTGTTCGTCTGTCCATATAAATCTAGCATCTTTCTTCAATAATGGACTAAACACTTTCCCGTGTTTTGCTAGGTTCTTAATGAACATCCCAGCAAAATTTACAACTCCTAAGAAACTTTGAAGTTGCTTCTTGTCTTGGAGACATTCTGGAAAATTCTGCACCTTTTCCACTATGTGTTCTTGCAGAATAATTCCTGACTTATCGATTTCAATTCCAAGGAATTCAATCTTTCTTGTAGCAATGACTGCTTTCTTTTCAGATAAAACTAGTCCTTCTTTTTTACAAACATTGGAGAAAATCTCCAAATGTTTAACATGTTCATTCATATCCTTAGACGCTATTAAAACATCATCAATATAAACAAACATAAACTTAAAATAATCTTTAAAAAGATTATTCATCTTTCTTTGAAATATCTGAGGTGAATTTTCCAATCCCATTGGTAATACCTCCCAGATATAATGTCCTTGAGGTGTAGAGAAAGCTGTGACTTTCTTGCTTTCTTCTTGCATCTTAATCTGGTAAAATCCAGACTTACAGTCGAATTTAGAGAATATCTTAGCGTTGCGTATGCAACTTATTAGATGTTCTCTACTAGATATAAAATACCCATCAAACTCCAGAATTTTATTAATTTCTTGATAATTAATAACAAATCTGGGTTTTCCTCGTTTTATCTCACCATGACCAGAAAACCTGGACTGCTATATGGTGACATTCCTGCTTTAATTAAACCAATGTCTAAATGTTCCTTGACTATAATCTGCATATCCCTTTGATCAATGATATTCATTGGGATGGGCTTGCAACGAACAAATTCATACTCTTTGCCTTCCTTAATTTTAAGACAGGCTTTGAGTTGATTTCTGTCCCACCATGCCAAGGGATCTTCATTTTAGTTTTCTTTGATCCTTTTCTTGACATTTTCCAAAGATACCTTAGATTCAAACTCTATTTCATTCTTATGCAGAGTTATCTTAAGGTATTCTATTTCTTCTGGTTGGAGTGTTTAATCTGTTCTCAACTGGAGCATTGTTTCTCCAAACCTTCTAGAATCTTTCATTTTTGGGTTCAGAAGTTGTCCTGAATCACCACGCTTGCTGCGAAACTGGATTGGTAATTTTCAATAAAATGCCTCTCGTAGTCGCTGGACTATGCTTTTGTGATTACAAGGAGTTGTAAACACTAATCTTCTAATCTCATTTTCTTGAGTAAAGGATTTAAACATTTGTAGGAAATTGTTTCCTAACAAAATATCAGCACATGTATCATGAAAATAAATTGGTGGTGACCTTGTACCAAGGTGTTTGCCCAGCACCACCAATCATTATTTCAGTCATCATAATCCTTTTACATAAGATTAAGATTCTTCTGGAAAAATCTCTTCCAGCAATCTTGGGTAATTCTTCTTCCAAATTATTTGGAAATACTTCTCGTTTTGCTGTACAAATTCAAGCACCTGAATCAATATAAGCAGCAAAATATTCTGCCTTATATTGTTCATATAACATTCCAACTGGAATGTATATCGAGAATGGACTTGTGGTCATTGAATTTTCCACATCTTATCCTCTACCATAAACTCCATTCCATATTCTAGACATTTCCAAGGTTTATGTTCCTCGAGAAACTCTAGTCCAAGAATCAGTTGATCTGGTTCTTTTCCTGGAACTCCTGTGATATTAACTTCAATTTCTCGAACCTGGATCATTCCTTGGTAAGTTCCTATCATCGGTTGCTCTAAATAGTAGATGGTATTACAAGGAAAAAGATTCCTTTGTTTTGTAATATCAAATACTATTTCGACTTCCTTCCACCCTTCGGGGCATCTAAGATTTCCTATTGTTGAAAAAATTTTTATCTCCTGTTGGGTTTCTTGGACAGGGGTTTTTCCCCATCTGTAGCTTGTAATCCTATCTCCTTGAAAAGATAGTCTTCTTGATTTCAATCTAAGACTTTGATTTCTCTGTAGAATTGGTTTGTCTTGTATTTGGATATCTGTTTCCTATATTAACGGAAACTCAACTCGTTCTGGAATAAATTGCCTGAGCAATTTTTCCGAATATCTCTGGTATCTCAATAAACTCATTTCTAATAAACAACTTTGAATGATGTGTATTATATAGAGCATATGAGATTTGATAAGTAATAGAATATGGTCTATTACCTTCCTTCATCAGCTTTTTTTCCTTGAAATTTTGATGTAATGTCAAGGCTCGGCTAAAATCTCGATCTGCTAGGTTGTAGGCTATCCTTGGATAGATAACTCCTACAATTTTTCCTGTACATAGGTTTCCTGAGATAGTTTCCAGTACTGAATCTTGAAGGTTCCCCATTCTTTTATCGCATATAGAAATGTCAATGGGTGAATCTATTCCTTCTTTGAAAGTAGCTTTTATCTTAATTTGGATTGCTCCAATATGAATCCAAGACATAGTCTTTGCTACTTCTATCTTGAGTTTTTGTAATTCCTCCTTAATTTCTTCAGAAGGAATTAATTGCATCTCCATTCTATTTCCAGTAAGTTCCATTGGGATTGCCATTTACCTTCTGGAGACTTTATAGATTAGATGATGATTTCTATTTATTAGGCCAAGATTTCCTAAGAACTTTTCTACCTGTCCTGCAGAGAATCCTTGATATCTCTGTAGACTAGGATTTTCTTTCATGATTCTTTGAACCATGTTATGCAATATTGTTGTCTGGCTAAAGAATCCAGAAAAATCCTCCTGTGTTTCGTGTCAAAACACCTTGTTTTCAGTCAGATTCCGATTCAGTTCCATCGGATTCTCCCTGACTTAGGATTTCTTCTTCTTCATATATACTCTCATCAGAGGCAATGTCCTCAAATCGGTATACCTGAATAAGATCTTCGTAATAAATTGCTTATTCAATATCCGGGATTGGATCGAATCGTTTAATACCTCTTTTTCCATTTTCTGGACAATTAGTCGAGATATGACCCCTTGCTCCACATGTCCAGCAATTACAATCCTTGAAACTTTCATTAGCTCGAGTATGAGCTCTCCTGAAAGTTTTCTTTGTAGGTGTTCTTCCTGTGCTTCGGGATGTACTCGAGGCTTGAGAAGATGTCCTACTTCTTGATGGTCCGCTTCTTTGTCTAGATTTGTAAGATCTGGCTTTCTGTCTAGACCATATTGTTCTTGGTTTCCAAGAACTTCTTCCACCTTTAGCATAAGGCTGAGTCCTGAGACTTTTCCTTCTATGCTTCTATGGTTTACTTCCAATAATTGTTGGAAGATCATTTTCTTTATAACACAAAAGAGTTCGTTTGTTTATACTCCTTAAGCGTTTGTAATTCTTTTGTAATACTGCCATATGGCACCATTCCGCCAATTTTTCTTTAAGGAAAGAGACTCTTCGTGCCAATGTATCTGGATTTCCAGGTACATATTCCCTTATAAGCATTTCTCTCCAGGGACTTGGCATCTTGGCGAAGAATAACTGCATGGCTTTATCTTCTTCGACTCCTGAATTTCATCTATATTTAGTGAATAACATAATGTATTCATCCACTAAACATATATCATGTAATTCAAGACTATACAGAGCTTGAATGTATTTCTTCCTCTTCTCTGTATCTTGGCTGTTAAAATAATCTACCCCTATAAATTGAGCTTTAAAAAGGGTAGTCATTCTTCCGGCTATCTCGCTTAGAGATTCTCCGGCTAGGACTGACTCTTTGGTTTCCACCGAAGTCATATCCCAGGCAATTTTCACTGATCCCATAAGACTCATTTCTAGGAGTTTAATGAATCCTTCTCTGTTGAGATCAAGTGTCCCTGCTGCGATTCTCATAGCAGATGTCCAGTCATCTATGAGATCTTCCTTGTTTTTAAAATCTAATATATCAAGGTTAAGTATAACCCCGTAAGGATGTATATGATCTAAAACAGTTGTCCCATAGGGTGTTTGGGGCAAGGGAATTTGATTTCTCCTTGACCTTGTTCCCGCAGTGTGTGATCCTCCACCAGTATGGAAATCAATTTGAGATTCTCTTATGTTTATATTTTGAGATCCCACACTTTCCCTTGGTGGTTCCTAAGAAGATGACCAAGTTATAGCAGGTGTTTCACCTCCTGCTGTGTTCATCTTTAGATCTACAACTTTGAGATTTGCGGAAGATTCCGCGAGTTCTTGTATATCCTCCAGACCAATCCTTTCTAATGTTTTTATCAGATTAATTTCTTTTCTGAGACAGACTTGATTATATTGATTATCTTTTCTTCTTCAGTCAAAGGTTTCGACACCACTCTGGCTTTCCCTTGTTGATGTAACAAAGGTTCAGTACCAAATGATGGTGGTAACCACCCTCCTGAAGTTCTTTTACTAGAACTAGGTTGTTGTTCTAGTTTTTGAATTCTTGTTTGAATATCTTTTAATATTCCAAGAATTTCTTCCTGGTTTTCAAGAATTTTTTTTACTCTTTGCGGTACAAAATATAGCATGTTGCCATAATTTTGTATCGTCTTTTGAATTTCTCTAAGATCTAAAGAGAGCTTAGAGGAATCTGGTAATATCTCCATAAACTTATTAGATTGAATCATAAGTTTACCTGAGGGTGCTGAGGCTTCCCTTTCTTCTCTTGATATCTAACAGTAGTTAGATGCTCTTGTATATATTCCAAAATATTGGAATAACTTTGTAAATTATTTTTTTCGAACATAAGTTCGGATTCATAATTTTCGAAATTCTCCTCCTCAAACATTTCGTTTCTTTATAATAATAAATCTTGTGTTTGAAATAAATTAACCTTTAGCTCTGATACCATTTCGAGGAGCGCGGGGATCAATTAAAATCAAATAAAAGATAAGGGTATTTGTGTCATATTTTGAAAAATTTTCTCTCACCAGGGAGTAGGGGCAAAGTTTAGTTTGGTTTGGGGACTGTGCAACAATTTATCCTATTTTTTTTACAAAAAAAAAATGTATTATTTATTTCATTTAATTCATAATGTTTTTTTTAATATTTTTTTTATGAAGTGGGGTGGAAGATTATCATTGTCTATATTCATATTGGGTTTTACTTGCAATAATTCTCTCCATAAAACAAGATCAAATCTTAGCCTTTGAATTTCCAACATATGATACAAATCTTCGTAAGAACGTGAGAAATTTACAACATCCAATGCTTTGGAATTAGATTGGAAATAAAGGTATATAAGTTACAAACATATTCCTCTTTCCATAGTTCCTTTCTGCGAGCACATGATAACAAACGAAGTGTGAGATGCGCCTACGTCGGTAGGTCGACTTGTTTTTGGTTCCATACATTTTATCTGAATCTCGAGAACTCGATCAACTTACAGATGAAACCGAAATTACCATCATTAGAAATTGAGACTAAACCATATATGAAACATCGGCCTTTCTTTTTCTTAAAATGTGCTAGAATTTTTTTTTAAAAAAAAAACCTTACATAGCATTGGCCGATTCATACACATTTGCATAAAATATTTTGGACATCATTTTAAAATAAAACAACCAACTATATATTTGAGAAATACAGCCCATACTATAATCTCTCAAAAAACCTCCCGAAACATAAATAAAAAGTAATAAAAATCATTAACATAAATCATTAACAAAATTACGGAAAGCTAGAAGCGTTGGTCCTCGGGTCGTGTGCACCTTCAGTTCAGTCAGGTCAACCATCAAGACCTCCCATAACCTCTGCATCAATCACACCTAGTGAGTCTAAAGACTCAACACACCATAATCTTGATAACAAGTAATACGTATAAAATCACATGCAACAGTGAAAAATACTTATANACGCTTCTAGCTTTCCGTAATTTTGTTAATGATTTATGTTAATGATTTTTATTACTTTTTATTTATGTTTCGGGAGGTTTTTTGAGAGATTATAGTATGGGCTGTATTTCTCAAATATATAGTTGGTTGTTTTATTTTAAAATGATGTCCAAAATATTTTATGCAAATGTGTATGAATCGGCCAATGCTATGTAAGGTTTTTTTTTTAAAAAAAAATTCTAGCACATTTTAAGAAAAAGAAAGGCCGATGTTTCATATATGGTNTAAAAAGTCGATGGATCCATCTACATGAAACCACAGTACCGGGCGGCGGGGGACACCAGCAACATTCTCACCGGTCAACTGGGCCCCGGCCTATCCTCTTTCGAATAGAAATACGCTCGTCGGGGTTCTCTCTGGGGCCTTTTCCCATAAATGGGCTCCCTCTGAGGCCTTTTCCCCTCACGATATTCCCATTCTTACCGTTACCACATACCGTTACCTCATATTCGTAATACTGGAAATACGATCTTCGGGCTCCCACTGGGACCTTCACCCTCACGAAATCTCCAACATTATCGAATTAGTCACAATTACTTCACTTCCTTCAATTTTTACATTCTCATTACATTATAAAAATTATGCATAACGTATAATTTTGTTTTTGAAACCAAGCATGCAACATGTCTTTTAAATGTCTTCCTTAAATCATAAAAATCACATAGACATTTAAAAATCATAATTTAATCATAAACATTTCATAAACTTTTAAAAATAATCATTTTAATCTCAAAATATTTAAAATAACATTTTGACATATTAAATCATAAACATATAAAATTCCATAAACATTTGAAATATCATTTTAACATATAAAATCCTATAAACGTTTAAAATATCATTTTAACAAATAAAATTTCATAAACATCCATAACTATAGAAAATAATCACATTAGCACATAAAACAACATTCAGGGCACTGTCATGACGTTTACTAATTTTTAGGTGTAAAAAGATCGTTTTACCCCTGGACGTATAATTTTACGTTTTTGACTTTTTCTTAAGTTATTTGACTCTAACATGTACCAATTAATTATTTAAGCCTACATGAATTTTCTCATTTTTTTTATTTAGATTAAATCGATGACTTTTAAATTAATTTTTAAACATAACGTATTAATGCGTTTTAATCTCGAATTAAACCAAAACTTAATATAAAATTCTCAAATTTAAAACTTAGACTTTTAATAATTATTTGAGCTCAAATATAATTTTTCATAATTTTATAAAGCCTAAAACAAAGCTTTTCAATTAATTCGTTAATTAACGTTTCGTGCGGAGATTAAATCCCGGATAAATCCAAAACTCGTTATTTTGATCCCAAATTTTAAACATAGCATTTTTATTATTTATTCTAACCTTCCAAGTCATGAGCCAGACCCGTGGACCCATGGATTCATTTTTAGCTTTATTATTTTTGAAATACGACCACTTATCGAACCACCTGAGCCATCTCCCAATTTACTCGAGCCATGGTCGAGCCATTTGAGCCAAACCCGAGCCAACCCACCTAGGCACCCTACTAACCAAGCCCAGCCCTTAGAACAAGACCCTAACTCCCTCACAAGCCCTGCAACCGAGACATAAGAAGTCTACGCGTGAACCCCTCTTGCCCAAGACTCCTAGCCAACTAGGACACCTCCAGCACTTATCCACTTGACCACCCATGACCCTTACTGCCCCCAGACCAGTCCCGGACCCGAGCCACCCCTAGCCCGAGCCCCTGAGCCACGCACAAGCCCATCAAAGTAGGCACCAGAAACTCCGCATGGTTGAAACTCACGCAAGAAGACTCCTAGTCATCCTAGGTCACCTCCAGCCGAGCCACCACCAAACCCACCTAACCCTGACCATCCTTGGACCAAGCCCAGACCCAATCCATACCAACCCAAGCCCTGGACCCCATGCAGCGAGCCACCAAAACCTCACAGCAACCTCCTGCGTATCTACTGTCCATGCACTCATCACGTTCCCTCGAGCCACAACGCACCCAAGATGCACCAGCCCCTGCCCAGACCCTTGTGCACCCTCCTAGGACCCCAATGAGTCGAACTAGCCCAACCCAAAGCCACCTGGCCGAGCCTCTCACTCCCTGTAAGTCTGCACGTCCAGCGCCAGCAAGTGTGCTCTCGGGTCTAGGACTCCTTCCCAACCCTTATGCTCGAGTCCTAGCATGGCTAGGATCCCCTTCCCTGACCCCTCACGACTCTAGCCCAGCCCTGGATGCAACCGAGCCAAGCTATGCACCATACATCATGAAACCCGATCACCTATGACCCAAACGTTCGAATTCGATTCCAGCATAATCGGTTCGTGTTTGCAGCGTGTGTGTGTGTTCTTAGGACTCTTGAATTCGTGTAAAAACAATCCTTGATCCTCCCTGAATCATGGCAGCCCCTTTTTACATGAAAACAACAACTTTTGGGTCACAAATCATGCCTTAAAAATTCATGTTCATGCAAAAATGAAAATAGTTAAAAACGTCACTTGTCTTCATACAAAACATGATTAAATAAATAATATGGTGTGATAGATGATTGAAGAAAAGGATATGGCGTGCCTTTGCGTTTTTAACGCACGATTTTACGTTAATGAATCGAAGAACGACGGCTTGAAGAACTCTAGCAACTTGATGTTTTTCCCTTCATGAAATATGTGTGTGCCGTGACTTGTGTTTGAGAGAAGAGTTTGGGGTGATTGGGGAAGTGGGCGTTCGAATTTATGGGTTTTTGGGTGGGGTTTAGAATATTATATAGCTAATTAATCACTAATTAAACTTAGGCCCATTAGGTAGGTTAATTAGGCCCATTAGTGCTTAATTAACCATTAAAAATAATTTTGATTAATAAACTTTGTGAATTTATTAGCCGGGTTGCTAAAAAGTTTGTATTTTTGTTGAAAAACCAACGCCGATAAAAATTACGTCTCAGCGTATAAAATCACCTCAAAACCTCATATTTTCAAAAATAAGAAAAAACATCACACATAATTTAAATAATTAAAAACAATTATTTAATAAAAATATTTTCTATTTTTCAGCCCCCGGTCTCCGTTCCTCGATCGCAACTCGAGTAACCTTTAAAAATTACATTTTTATGCAACCATGTAGAAAAATTATATTTTAAATATGTCAAAATACACAACATAATTAATTTATGCAATTAAAACATTTAATTAAAATACAAGAGAATTTAATAATTGCATGCATGTGGTTTGCGTGGACCTTTAAATTTTCGGGGCGTTACAATATTCCCCCCTTATAATTGAATTTCGTCCTCGAAATTCACTTATCCTTAATAACCCAAAGTTTAGACTTAGTTCTAGTATCCCAAAAATACACGCTTCCGCTGCGCTACTCTGATAAAAACTTAAGTTCTAAAATGTTCTTACGTCTCCTTGATCCCAATTAAATTTTCCTTCTAAATCCTTATTTGCAAATCGCAACTTAAAAAGACCCATGGTGACTTAGTGCTATGCTATTATAACCTCGAATTTCAACTTTTCTTAAAATTCTCAATATAAAAAGATGGATGACCATACTCATCGTATATTATTTTCCTTATTTTGTACCCAAACTGTTCATCAACCTGTCAAATTTCAATCTTAAAATCCCAAACACACCTACTGACGCTTAGATTCTCCAGCTTAATATTGATTCATCCTTGAAAACCATTGATTAACATTTCTTAACGTTATAAGGTATCCCAAGATTCTAAATATTCTTACAAGTCTAAATCATCAAAAATCCCTATCAATTAAACCATCAGATTATCGCTTATTGCTAAATTAGTCATCAATTTCCTTAACAATTGCAAAATAAATTCTTAATTTCCTCAAAAATTATTCTAATTGGTCCTTAATTTCAAAAATATTATGATTAACCCACAAGTTTTTGGCATTCTTAATTTACTGCTACGAGTTTCCCATAACATAATTTCGATAATTTTAAACTTATTTACCCAAAATCAATTATCATAACCAATTTTATCTTTCATCAAAACTTAAAATCCCAACTTATATATGTTTATATTCCCAAAGTCGTTGCAATCCCCGAATAATTATTACTTATGATTAATTCCCAAAAATTCATTCGACTAGTAACCACGAATCATAAATATTTTCTTAAAAAATCTACGTGTCGCAAAAACATTCATAATATTCACAATTAACTTATAGCCCAAAAGTAGAATGTCAATACTAAAACCCAAAAATCAACATAGTCCAATTCCACCACAAAGCCAACATGCGTTGAAATCAAATAATTTCTTATCTCATATCGTATTAAGTATAAAATTTCTAAAGTATATAAAACATATAATCTCATAATGCTGTTAAACATGTGATGTAAATATATAATTCATGTAGTCATGCAGGTAATATCATAAAATCATATAAAGCATGTAAACTTACAATTTAAGGCTTGACGACAGATCTTCTCGGCACTGATGGTGGCACAACCCTTTACAGAACCATTGCTCTGATACCAACTGAAACGGTTGCCGTTCTTTTTCTTAAAATGTGCTAGAATTTTTTTTTTTAAAAAAAAACCTTACATAGCATCGACCGATTCATACACATTTGCATAAAATATTTTGGACATCATTTTAAAATAAAACAACCAACTATATATTTGAGAAATACAGCCCATACTATAATCTCTCAAAAAACCTCTCGAAACATAACTAAAAAGTCGTAAAAATCCTTAACATAAATCATAAACATAATTGCGGAAAGCTAGAATCGCTGGTCCTCGGGTCGTGTGCACCTTCAGTCCAGTCAGGTCAACCATCAAGACCTCCCATAACCTTAATATCATAAACACCTGCATCAATCACACCTAGTGAGTCTAAAGACTCAACACACCATAATCTTGATAACAAGTAATATGTATAAAATCACATGCAACAGTGAAAAATAATTATACTTAAAATATCGTTTTCATGAAGATGCATAAACTTCAAACATGAACATTTTCGTAAACCATTTTATGATGCATGAACTTTACATAAAAACATTTTCATAATGATGCATCAACTTTAAACATAAACATTTTCATGACATGCGAACATAATCCTTAACTTTTCCCTTTTTCCTCAACATGACAACATAAAGCATTTTTCATGATCATAAACATTTTTCCTTTTTCCTTTTCCTTTTCATTTTCATTTTCCTTTGTTGAATTCAGATCGTTAATTATGACTTTCCTCAAACCTTAAAAATTCGATGGATCCATCTACATGAAACCGCAGTACTGGGCAACGGGGGACACCAGCAACACTCTCACCGGTCAACTGGGCCCTGGCCTATCCTCTTTCGAATAGAAATACGCTCGCCGGGGTTCCCTCTGGGGCTTCCCATAAATGGGCTCCCTCCGAGGCCTTTTCCCCTCACGATATTTCCATTCTTACCGTTACCACATACCGTTACATCATATTCGTAATACTGGAAATACGATCGTCGGGCTCCCACTGGGACCGTTACCCTCACGAAATCTCCAACATTATCGAATTAGTCACAATTACTTCACTTCCTTCAACGTTTACATTCTCATTACAAAATAAAAATCATGCATAACGTATAATTTTGTTTTTGAAACTAATCATGCAACATGTCTTTTAAATGTCTTCCTTAAATCATAAAAATCCCATAGACATTTAAAAATCATAATTTAATCATGAACATTTCATAAACTTTTAAAAATAATCATTTTAACCTCAAAACATTTAAAATAACATTTTGACATATTAAATCATAAACATATAAAATTCCTTAAACATTTAAAATATCATTTTAACATATAAAATCACATAAACGTTTAAAATATCATTTTAACATATAAAATTTCATAAACATCCATAACTATAGAAAATAATCACATTAGAACATAAAACAGCATTCAGGACACTGTCATGACGTTTACTAATTTTTAGGTGTAAAAAGACCGTTTTACCCCTGGACGTATAATTTTACGTTTCTGACTTTTTCTTAATTTCTTTGACTCTAGCATGTCCCAATTAATTATTTAAGCCTACATGAATTTTCTAATTTTTTTATTTAGCTTAAATCGATGACTTTTAAATTAATCTTTAAACATAACGTATTATTGCGTTTTAATCTCGAATTAAACCAAAACTTAATATAAAATTACCAAATTTAAAACTTAGACTTTTAATAATTATTTGAGCTTAAATATAATTTTTCATAATTTTATAAAGCCTAAAGCTAAGCTTTTCAATTAATTCGTTAATTAACGTTTCGTGCGGCGATTAAATCCCGGATAAATCCAAAACTCGTTATTTTGATTCCGGATAAATCCAAAACTCGTTATTTTGATCCCAAATTTTAAACATAGCATTTTTATTATTTATTCTACCCTTCCAAGTCATGAGCCAGACCCGTGGACCCATGGATTCATTTTTAGCTTTATTATTTTCGAAATATGACCACTTATCGAACCACCTGAGCCATCTCCCAATTTACTCGAGCCATGGTCGAGCCACCTCGAGCCAAAACCGAACCAACCCACCTAGGCACCCTACTGACCAAGCCCAGCCCTTAGAACCAGACCCTAACGCCCTCACAAGCCCTGCAATCGAGACATAATAAGTCTACGCGTGAACCCCTCTTGCCCAAGACTCCTAGCCAACTAGGACACCTCCAGCCCTTAACAACTTGACCACCCATGACCCTTACTGCCCCCAGACCAGTCCCAGACCCGAGCCACCCCTAGCTTGAGCCCCTGAGCCACGCACAAGCCCAGCAAAGTAGGCACCAGAAACTCCGCATGGTTGAAACTCACGCAAGAAGACTCCTAGTCATCCTAGGTCACCTCCAGCCGAGCCACCACCAAACCCACCTAATCCTGACCATCCCTGGACCAAGCCCAGACCCAACCCATACCAGCCCAAGCCCTGGACCCCACGCAGCGAGCCACCAAAACCTCACAGCAACCTCGCGCGTATCTACTGTCCATGCACTCATCACGTTCCCTCGAGCCACAACGCACCCAAGATGCACCAGCCCCTACCCAGACCCTTGTGAACCCTCCTAGGACCCCAATGAGTCAACCAAGCCCCACCCAAAGCCACCTGGCCGATCCCCTCACTCCCTGTAAGTCTGCACGTCCAGCGCCAACAAGTGTGCTCTGTTAGGACTCCTTCCCAGCCCTTATGCTCGAGTCCTAGCATGGCTAGGACCCCCTTCCCTGACCCCTCACAACTCTAGCCCAGCCCTGGATGCAACCGAGCCAAGCTATGCACCATACATCATGAAACCCGATCACCTATGACCCAAACGTTCGAATTCGATTCCAGCGTAATCGGTTCGTGTTTGTAGCGTGTGCGTGTGTTCTTAAGACTCTTGAATTCGTGTAAAAACAATCCTTGATCCTCCCCTAATCATGGCAACCCCTTTTTACATGAAAACAACAACTTTTGAATCACAAATCATACCTTAAAAATTCATGTTCATGCAAAAATGAAAATAGTTAAAAACGTCACTTGTCTTCATACAAAACATGATTAAATAAATAATATGGTGTGATAGATAATTGAAGAAAAGAATATGACGTGCCTTTGCGTTTTTAACGCACGATTTTACGTTGACGAATCGAAGAACGACGGCTTGAAGAACTCTAGCAACTTGATGTTTTTCCCTTCATGAAATAATATGTGCGCCGTGACTTGTGTTTGATAGAAGAGTTTGGGGTGATTGGGGAAGTGGGCGTAGGAATGTATGGGTTTTGGGTGGGGTTTAGAATATTATATAGCTAATTAATCACTAATTAAACTTAAGTCCATTAAGTAGGTTAATTAGACCCATTAATGCTTGATTAAACATTAAAAATAATTTTGATTAATAAACTTTGTGAATTTATTAGACGAGTTGCCTAAAAGTTTGTGTTTTTGTTGAAAAATCAACGTCGATAAAAATTACGTCTCGGCGTATAAAATCACCTCAAAATCCCATATTTTCAAAAATAAGAAAAAACATCATCCATAATTTAAAAAATTAAAAACAATTATTTAATAAAAACATTTTTTATTTTTCAGCCTTCGGTCTCCGTTCCTCGATCGCAACTCAAGTAACCTTTAAAAATTACATTTTTATGCAACCATGTAGAAAAAATATATTTTAAACATGTCAAAATGCACAACATAATTAATTTATGCAATTAAAACATTTAATTAAAATACAAGAGAATTTAATAATTGCATGCATATAGTTTGCGTAGACCTTTAAATTTTCCGAGCGTTACAATATACATAGAAGCAGTTTGAATACAATTTCACCACACCGAGACTATAACCATCTTTTTGGAAACACTCCCAGGTTTCACAACTCACATCCACACCACATAACCACGTTTCTTCCAATGCATTACTTTTGATCCCACCATTCATTAAAACTTGAATCATCTTTTCGGAATCATGGTCAAGACTAGCAATTTAATTCCGCACCACATTGGCCTTGTTTCTTCAAATGCATCTTAACAATAAAATTTAAAAGTTTATTCATATTCCGAAAACTGTACACAATATATCTTATTCAAAATTTTCAATCAAATCATTGGCTGACTTCAATGTCGCGGCTTATTCCGCATTTTACCATGTCTTGGTAATCTTTTCAAGGAATGCTCCCCACCAAAACAAACTCCACATTACTCTAGATACAACCTGCAGCATCTCTGCTAGTTTCCATTCGTCACGTCAGTGTTCCCGGAACAACTATAACTAGCTTCACATGGTCGAAAATATTATCCATTTTCCATGTTGAATACTACTAAAGTGCAAGAAAAACACGTGCATTCACAAAAAAATTATAAAACTTGCATTTTGCAATATAGTTCTCAACCAAGCTAAACTATATAACTATATAAAAGAAAATATGCGGAGAGTAATAGTCACACAATAAAGTTATAGCACAGCAAACAAGCAAGTTGATGAAACACATCTAAATAAAAATTAATCGTAATGAATAAAAACCACTTATCAGAGGCATTGAAATGCCAAAATTTAAAATCGACTTAGGAGGACTGTCACATGGTGGCACTGAATATTGGCATCTATTTCTTGGCACTGGTTGTGGAATCTGGCTGCTTAACGATACTCAAGTTACCGCCGTCTTTGGTGGCAAAAGCAGCAGCTTTGACCTCATTGCAGTGATCTATAAACTTGCTAAGCTCCTGATGAAAATTACATAAGAGAAGGCTGTCAGAACAATGCAAACACACATCTACGGACATGTTCAAAAAAGAGTGACCAAGACTGTTGATTAAGTGAATGGAACAACTAGGTTAGGGGAAAATTAAGCAGGGTGGGCAGAGAGCTTAAGCTATTTAGTATATTTAGGTTGAACTTGGCTGTGAAGATTTCATTTAAGAAATAGATGCGGAACAACTCTAATAATCAAGGATAAAAAATATATCTAGTTCAGATGGGAATAAATTCGTGGATTTAAATCTCGAATCCATAATCCAATTCTACTCAAATTTTTTGGGCAATATTCAATTATAATTTCAATTTTAAGTTATTTTCGAACTAAAATAAGGTATTTCAAATTCGTAATTACGAGAGTCCATTTAAATCCACTTCTCAAATAAAATGCTTTGATCCAAATGCGATATAAATAATTTGATTGGATTTTTATTAAGTATCTGAAACACAAATCCGCCATATGTATGCTTCCATCCAACATGTAGCCTCGAGATCTATTCATGGCCTGCCTTAAATATTTGGAAAATTTAAACATAAAATCCAATTTCAGATACCCACAAAATCCTCAAAAAAAGGTGGTATTCAACTACTTTGCCCCCACACAGACAAGAAATAACAAAATCATTCTCGAGCTAAAGCAGCAGCAACTACCGAAATATCATCATTGAAAAAAATTGAAGGAGAAAAGCTCACCTTATCAGCGTCCATCTGCTTAGTCAACTTGGAGGGCTTCACCACTCTCTTCCCTTCAGTTCAAATGCGCAATATATTATAAATTTCAGATTATCAGCGCATATATGAATATTAATTTGCGATCTTTATCGTGTAAAATACCTTTTCGAGTCGAAGGTGGTTTCCCGTGGCGATTGAGAGGAATCGATTTATTTTTCTTCTGCCCTTTGAACAGATTCCCCTTTTGCGTCATCTCCCCCTTTCTTGCCTCCTGTAAATCTTGATTCAGAATTTAGGGTTTAGAAGGGGTGATTTGATGCTAAACTAAGGTAGAGCCCTGACCCATAAAAACACTTACACGTGTCATTTTATTCTTTTTATTTTCAATTATTTTTCTCTTGCTATTTTTCCCACTACTCTATTCCAATGTTCTAAAAAGCGTGAAGCGTCCCGAAGCGCGCATGTCAAGCTCCAAGTTTTTCAAGCTTAAGCGAGATTAGCACAGGCTTAAGCGTGAAAAAGCGTTTTTTTATCTTTAGTATAATTGTAATTATCTCAAACCAATAAATAGATAAAATAATACATAAATATGATAAATTTAAGTCTGATGCATTAATTCTCATATTTATAAAATCATAAAAATATCAAAATTATAATCTTTATTTGTTTTTGCAACTAGAACACATTAAAAATGTTAAATATTTGTCAAATCATTATCAGACACGCTTAATCATAATTAAAATTAAAAAACAAACATCTAAATTATAAACCTAATTTATTATTTTAAAATAAAAAAGACATACCTTCAAAATAAAAAAAAATTAAAAATAAATAGATGCGATTAATTGTGCTTAAGCACGCTTAATTAAACACCTTAATTATGTTTAATTCGGTCAAACTACAGTTTGATCGCTTTTTTCCGCTTTCTTCGAAGCGGGGCGTTTTTGCCGAGTTTCAAGCTTAAGCGAGCTTTTTAGAACACTGCTCTATTCTAATAAACGGTGGTTAACTATTTTGGAATGAGAATCTGGTGGAAATATTCGTGGAAGAGATTTACGAATTATTTTTAATAAAAAAAAATTTTGGACTCCGTGGATTTCTACTTAATTTTATAAAATTTAACAGATTTTAAAGATTTTTCATATAATCATGCAGATTTTTATTTTATATGATTTTTATTGACATTTGTAAATTTTTTAATAGAAACATATGGATTTTGTAATTCATAATTGTGTTTTTTTAATTATTTTGAACTAACAGTTGATTTTGAATAACTTTTATTTATTTAAAATATTTTTTCTATCAATATAAATATTTTTTACTTATTGATTTAATTTACGAAACACAATAAATAAATCAGTATTAAATTTATTGCGATTAAATTTCAATTATTCGAGTATATA
>NC_133319.1:12687266-12727083 GCF_012295235.1 Primulina huaijiensis
TATATATTGTAACGTACATTACCGTACTTTTTCTACTTAAAATTTGCGGAAGACTTAGAAAAAAAATTCGATAAAAGAAGTAAAACTGTACGTCTCTCAATTTGTTGCAACAAAAGATTTGAAATTCGAAGTTTGACATAAGAAATAAATGTTTCCATAAAACTTAAAACATGGCGGTCCTCGGGTTTAGCCTCACGCTCAGTCCAAGCATGCTCCTTGGTCCCCACCTCCAGCCTCCTCATAAACATCCTCACCTGCATCGATCAAGTCTAGTGAGTCTAAAAACTCAACACGTATAAACTGGAAGTAACGAATAATACGTAATAAGACCACATGCAACTTCAAAATAGAACTTACATACTTAAAACTTGAACTTACATATCAAAAGCTTGAACTTATGTACATACATACATAGACGAGCCATCAACATAAAACGTTTCTTAAACATGCTTGCATACTTGAACATACATAACTTCATCATTTTGCGTAGAGATATGTTTCAAAGCAAGTGACCCATAACATAATTCGCCTGATCAGACTAAACCACAGTACTGGGCTGACAAACACGTATCCACTGCCACATACATGAGATCCCCATTCATAATTTAACGGGCTGATTGGACCCCATTCATAATTTAACGCTTTCCAATCACGATCTAAACCCGTTAATAATTTAACGGGCGGATTGGTCCCCGTTCATAATTTAACGCTTTCCAATCCTAAACATAATTTGGTCACAAGAAATTTAGCATACCTCAAAAGCTTAAAATATTTTCTTGCACGTCATACATACTTGCTTGGCGTTGAGGGATTCGTTGGACTTCGATCGGGGCCGTCGCTGCTGCACGTACTAACATGAAACTGCATACTTAACTTGCATAGCTTAGACGCAAATATTATGCTTACTTACGAGCTCATTCAATTTCTTAGGACGATCTAAAATTCTCATGACTCGACCTTATAAAGCATCGCACTAAACCATGACATCACCCTCAAAGCATACTATAAATTTTTCCCAAAATGTGAAGGACACGGACCCCGTGCCTATCTCCGTGTATGGGTCCGTGTAGGTTCGGGTAAGAAGGACTTTGAAAAGAAGGGTGGACACGGACCCCGTGTCGGGGTCCGTGTAGGGGCCCGGGTAGCCTCGAAAATTTTGACACCGAAAAGAAACAAAGGAATGGACCCCGTGCCCTGGTCCGTGTGGGGGTCCGTGTCGGAACGCAAAAATGACACTGACGAGGAAACAAAGGCACGGACCCCGTGCCAGGGTCCGTCCATGGGTCCGTGTACCTGCGGGACAAGCCAACGTACGAAAATTCTGAACAGGTTTTGCTTACAGTCTAGACTCGATCGAACGGACCATGAATCGACACCACAAGGCCATCTTAGGATACTACATCAATGACTCGAACCTATACGATTGCCCCCAACGCAACCACATGTCCAAATAACTCAATACTCTATAAACAGAACCTTTGACAAAAAATGGTTTACACGACTAATCGTTCTTCCAAGAGCCTAACGACGTGAAACGACACACCAATAGACATCCCAACGTCATGTTAAATATACCTAGATGCAGAAACGATCACCCGTCGATCCCCAACGAAGCCTGCAACCATTAAACTTCAAGAACGCATCAATATCATAATTTTCTGAAAACGTAGTTTGAGCAGTCCTACAAAAAACACCATAACTCACTCAATTTTTATCCAAATAACTCGAATTTTATATCAAATCAAAAGTATCAAAAAGTCCTACGATTTTTGTGTTGAAAGTTTTCACAAAATTCCTACCGAAAAATCGCAGTATTTAAAAGACAGCAAAATCGTGATTTGTGATCCAAAAATCCTTTCAAACTTGATCTAAACATGATTGCTCAAAATTCTACACGTCATACATATATTTTACACATAAATAACAACACAACGCATACTACGACAAGATCGATGCAGAAATAACAGAATATACGTGCCTTTTTGATATTAAAACTCACGATGCTGCGATACCGAAGCGGAGATGGTGCGAGAGACGATCCCGGACGACTTGGCTCGATTTTCTTTGAAGAAAACCAACGAAATTCTTGCTGGAAAAATATAAGGGAGAGGGGCGGCTGCACTTGGTGCTTAGAACCCTAAATTTTCTTTTAAAAAAGATATGAGATGAGATGTGTATGTGTGTGTTGTGTGAAACGTATATAGGTGTGTGTAAAACATGTAGTGTGTGTGTGTGGCGTGAGTTGGATAGTGGGGAGGGGATTAGGGATTTAACGTGCATCACATAAACATAAATAATTTAAAATAATACTTTCATTCATGGCTAAAGCTCATTTTTAAATTTAAATAAATGATTTAACAATTTAAACCCTGCATGGGATTTACGTGTACTGATTTTGGGCACTACAGTTCCTCCCCCACTTATATAAATTTCGTCCTCGAAATTAAGTCTTACCAAACAACTCCGGGTAGCGAAGTCTCATATTTGCCTCTGACTCCCAAGTGGCCTCTTCCACTGATTGGTTTAGCCACCGGACTTTGACTAGCTTAGTCACCTTGTTCCGAAGTCTGCGCTCCTGTCTCTCTAGGATTTGGACGGGTCTTTCCTCATAAGACAGGTTTGGAGCCAACTGTAACGGCTCGTAGCTCAGAACATGCGAAGGATTAGCTAGGTACTTTCTCAGCATTGAGACGTGGAACACATTGTGTACCCCGACCAGATTCGGCGGAAGGGCAACACGATACGCTAGTGTCCCAACTCTGTCAAGAATTTTGAAAGGTCCAATAAATCTCGGACTCAGCTTGCCTCTTTTCCCAAATCTCATAACACTCTTCATGGGTGCTATCTTTATAAAAACGTGGTCACCTACGGCAAACTCGAGATCTCTCCTCCTTTTATCAGCATAACTCTTCTGACGACTCTGGGCGGTCTTCATTCTGTCTCGAATCTTGACCACCACATCTGCAGTCTGCTGAACTATCTCTGGACCAAGTTCTGCTCTCTCACCAACCTCATCCCAGTGAATCGGTGATCTGCACTTCCTTCCATACAATGCCTCATAGGGAGCCATACCAATGGATGCTTGAAAAATGTTGTTGTATGTAAACTCCACTAGAGGTAGCTTCGATTCCCACGTCCCTTGGAAATCGATCATACATGCTCGCAATAGATCCTCCAAGCTCTGAATCACTCGCTCCGACTGGCCATCTGTCTGCGGGTGAAAAGCTGTACTGAATTGCAGCTTCGTCCCCATAGCTGCATGTAGGCTCTTCCAGAATGAAGATGTAAACCTCGGGTCCCTGTCGGACACAATAGTAATTGGGATCCCATGCAATCGAACGATCTCCCTTATATAAAGCTCCGTATACTGCGACATGGAGAAAGTTGTCTTCACTGGCAAGAAGTGCGCTGACTTAGTGAGTCGATCCACTATGACCCAAATAGCATTAAAACCTCTAATTGACTTTGGCAACCCAACGACGAAGTCCATAGTGATATTCTCCCATTTCCACTTGGGGATAGGGAGTGGCTTAAGCATTCCTGCCGGCCTCTGATGCTCTGCCTTCACCTGCTGGCAAGTGAGGCATTCAGACACAAATCTGCGGATGTTTCTCTTCATCCCTGGCCACAAATACAAGATCTGCAGGTCTTTGTACATCTTGGTACTTCCTGGGTGGATTGAATACGGAGATGCATGTGCCTCTGTTAAGATATCTTCTCTGATCGAATCTACATTAGGCATCCACATTCTTCCCTTGTATCTCACAATACCGTCTGACACTGAATAGAGCATACTGCCCTTGGCTTCATCTTTCAATCTCCACTTCTGTAACTGTTCATCTAAAGACTGTCCTTGACGGATACGGTCTAGCAAATCAGACTTGACTGTCAGATTAGATAGTTTGAGAGCTCTGCCCTTACGATAAATCTCTAGACCAAATTTCTGAATCTTGGACTGAAGAGGTCCCTGCACTGACAACTGTGCTATGACTGCGAATTTTCTGCTCAGGGCGTCTGCCACAACATTAGCCTTTCACGGATGGTAGCTAATTTCGCAGTCGTAGTCTTTTACCAGCTCTCACCACCGTCTCTGTCTCATATTCAGTTCTTTTTGCTTGAAGAAATACTTGAGACTTTTGTGATCAGTGAAAATCTGACATTTCTCGCCGTACAGATAGTGTCTCCAAATCTTCAACGCAAACACAACGGCGGCTAACTCCAGGTCATGCGTCAGATAGTTCCTTTCATGCACTTTCAATTTCCTGGAAGCATAGGCTATAACCCGACCCTGCTGCATCAACACTGCGCCTAAACCGAGCTTAGATGCATCGGTGTATAGCACAAAATCCCCTTGCCCTGTCGGCATGGCTAACACATGTGCTGAAATAAGAGCTTGCTTCAAAGTGTCAAAGTTCTTTTGGCATTCGTCACCCCCACGTGAATTTAGCATTCTTCTTGGTCAGTGAAGTGAGTGGCACTGCTATCGACGAAAATCCCTGGATGAACTTACGGTAGTAACCGGCTAAACCCAAAAAGCTGCGGATTTCTGATGCATTCTTCGGCTCAACCCAATCTTTAACGGCTGCCACCTTGGCTGGATCCACCTCAATTCCACTGCTAGATATTATATGCCCCAAAAACGCTACCTTCTCCAACCAAAATTCACACTTACTGAACTTCGCAAATAACTTGCGACTCTGCAAAGTCTGCAAAACTGTCTTCAAGTGCTGACTGTGCTCCTCATGACTTTTCGAGTAAATGAGAATGTCGTCGATAAATACTATGACGAACTGATCAAGGTAAGGCTGAAATACTCGGTTCATGAGGTCCATGAAAATTGCTGGAGCATTAGTCAATCCAAATGGCATCACTAAGAACTCGTAATGCCCATATCTAGTCCTGAAGGCCGTTTTGTGAACATCTGCATCTTTCACCTTCAGCTGGTGATACCCTGATCGAAGATCTATCTTAGAGAACACTGTAGCTCCCTGCAACTGGTCGAACAAGTCTTCGATTCTAGGAAGTGGGTATTTGTTCTTGATCGTTACCTTGTTCAATTCTCGGTAATCGATGCACAGCCTCATACTCCCATCCTTCTTCTTTACAAAAAGCACTGGTGCGCCCCAAGGCGAGCAACTAGGGCGGATAAATTCCTTGTCGAGAAGCTCCTGAATCTGCTGCTTGAGTTCTAACATCTCAGCTGGAGCTAATCGGTACGGTGCCTTAGAGATTGGCACTGTGCCTGGCATGAGCTCAATTGCAAACTCCACCTCTCTCTCTGGTGGAATACCTGTGACGTCATCAGGAAAGACGTCTGGGAAGTCTCTGACTACTGGCACATCTGATAAAGACGGAGTGGGTATGTCAGGTGCAGAAATAATGCTGGCCAAGAAGGCCTGACACCCCTTGGAAATGAGTCTCCGTTCCTGCATGCAAGAGATCATGCGTGCAAAACTCCTCCATCTGGCAGGTTCAAATAGAAACTGCTCCATGCCCACTGGTCTAACCAAAACTGATCTCTTCTGAAAGTCGATCAAGACTTTGTTCTTTGTCAACCAGTCCATTCCCAAAATAATGTCGAATTCTGGCATCGGCAAGACGATCAAGTCGGCATATACTAGGTGGCCGTGCAATTCAAGATCAATGTCTCTGACCACACTAGTAGCTGACAGCTCTTCCCCTGATGGGACTGTTAATGAATAATTCACATCGAGTCCTATGGACTTGATGTCCAAGTGACTAGCGAATGTCTCTGATATGAATGAGTGAGTGGCTCCTGAATCTATCAAGGCCTGAGTGGCTATTCTCTTAATGAAAATATTTCCTGAGAGACGTTAACACACGCAAAACTTACATTCCCAAAAATTCTAACATTAACCTCAAACATAACAGAAATTACTATCCCAAATCACTCAAAATATTACTAGCACCTTAACAATCCCAAATAAAATCCACATGCAAGGCAAAATAATACTGAACTTGGGTAGAAAAGTTTACCGGTCAGCAAAGTCGTGTCTGGATTCGCCTCTTGTGCATGCATGGCGAATACCCTGTCCTGAGTTGGCTGCTTCCACTGTGGGCACTCCTTTAGCATGTGGTCACTAGCTCCACACTTGAAGCACTTGCCTGATCCTTATAAGCATTGCCTTGGATGCTGGAGGTTGCACTTAGGACATACTGGGAAAATAACGGGCTTCTGAGGTGCCCCTTGCTGCTGAATTGGACCCTTGCCCTTCGGCGGTCCCTGATAAGGTTTCTTCCCTGGTGGCCCTTGGTACGGCCTCCTGTGCTGGGGTCGCTGATGCTGATGCTGATGCTGCGGCTGTTGGTGCGGTGGTGCCTGGTAGGGCCTCTTGCCCAACCTGTCAGCATCAATATCCCGCTGGTCTTGTTCTGCCGCCAAAGCCCTAGATACGGCGACTGCATAAGAAGTGGGGCCAGCTACCCTCACATCACGGCGCAAGATTGGCCGCAATCCATCCAAGAAATGTCTCAGCTTTTCCTGGAAAACATTCGAAATGAGGGGTACGAAGTAACACCCCCTCTCAAACCTCCTAACAAACTCTGCAACACTGCTGTCTCCTTGTCGCAGCGTTATAAATTCCCTAGTCAGTCTGGATCGTACTTCCTCAGTGAAGTACTAGGCGAAGAACACTTCCTTGAATCCAGCCCAAGACAAGGTTTGCAAGTTAACTGCCACCGACGCACTCTCCCACCATAGTCTAGCGTCCCCTGACAGAAGGAACGTGGCACACCTGACCTTATCACCATCGGTCAGTTCCATAAAATCAAAGATTACCTCGATGGACTTAATCCATCCTTCCACTATCATCGGGTCAGTGGTACCCGAGAAGTCCTTTGGACTCATCCTTCTGAACCTCTCGTAGACAGCCTCAGGCCTGGGTCTCTCCCTTGCACCCACTGCTGCAGCTTGGTTCCCCGCAAACTGCGCGAAGAACTGCGTCATACCTGCAAGCATCTGCGCCTGCATATCCGGAGGTGGACGAGGAGGAGTGACCTTCTCTTCATCGCGATGCTCTCTGTTCTCATCCCTAACTTCCCGGTTAATCAGAAGTCTGGGAGGCATACTGTTCCAACAATTTACCCAACACGTAAACCCAATATGCATGAATATAATAACAATATCCTAAGATGCACGAAATTTAACTTAAAACATGGACATGCTGAAATCATGATTCAATGCTAACTACATACATAATGCAAAATTTTAAAACTCACAGACTGGAGGTGTGACTTCGAGAACTTCTTGCGACTGGCAGTAAGCATAACCCTTTACAAGAACACCGCTCTGATACCAACTGTAACGTACAGTACTTTTTCTAGTTATAATTTGCGGAAGAATTAAAAATTTTCTTAAATAAAAAGTGAACATAAAAAAATTCGATAGAAGAAGTAAAACTGTACGTCTCTCAAGTTGTTGCAACAAAAGATTTGAAATTCAAGTTTGACATAAGAAATAAATGTTTCCATAAAACTTAAAACATGGCGGTCCTCGGGTTGAACCTCCCGCTCAGTCCAATCCTGCTCCTTGGTCCCCACCTCCAGCCTCCTCATAAACATCCTCACCTGCATCGATCAAGTCTGGTGAGTCTAAAGACTCAACACGTATAAACTGGAAGTAACGAATAATACGTCATAAGACCACATGCAACTTCAAAATAGAGCTTACATACTTAAAACTTGAACTTGCATATCAAAAGCTTGAACTTATGTACATACAAACATAGACGTGCCATCAACATAAAACTTTTCTTAAACATGCTTGCATACTTGAACATACTTGAACATACTTAACTTCATCATTTTGCATAGAGATATGTTTTAAAGCAAGTGACTCATAACATAATTCGCCTGATCAGACTAAACCACAGTACTGGGCTGACAAACACGTATCCACTGCCACATACATGAGATCCCCGTTCATAATTTAACGGGCTGATTGCTCCCCGTTCATAATTTAACGCTTTCCAATCACGATCTAAATTTGTTCATAATTTAACGGGCGGATTGGTCCCCGTTCATAATTTAACGCTTTCCAATCTTAAACATAATTTGGTCACAAGACATTTAGCATACCTCAAAAACTTAAAATATTTTCTTGCACGTCATACATACTTACTTGGCGTTGAGGGATTCGTTGGACTTCGATCGGGGCCGTCGCTGCTGCACGTATTAACATGAAACTGCATACTTAACTTGCATAGCTTAGACGTAAATATTATGCTTACTTACGAGCTCATTCAATTTCTTAGGACGTTCTAAAATTCCCATGACTCGACCTTATAAAGCATCGTACTAAACCATGACATCACCCTCAAAGCATACTATAAATTTTTCCCAAAATGTGAAGGACACGGACCCCGTGCCTACCTCCGTGTATGGGTCCGTGTAGGTTCGGGTAAGAAGGACTTTGAAAAGAAGGGTGGACACGGACCCCGTGTCAGGGTCCATGTAGGGGTCCGGGTAGCCTCGAAAATTTTGACACCGAAAAGAAACAAAGGCACGGACCCCGTGCCCTGGTCCGTGAGGGGTCCGTGTCGGCACGCAAAAATGACACTGACGAGGAAACAAAGGCACGGACCCCATGCCAGGGTCCGTCCATGGGTCCGTGTACCTGCGGGACAAGCCAACATACGAAAATTCTGAACAGGTTTTGCTTAACAGTCTAGACTCGATCGAACAGACCATGTATCAACACCACAAGGCCATCTTAGGATACTACATCAATTACTCGAACCTATACGATTGCCCCCAACGCAACCACATGTCCCAAATAACTCAATGCTCCATAAACAGAACCTTTGACAGAAAATGGTTTACACGACTACTCGTTCTCCCAAGAGCCTAACGACGTGAAACGACACACCAATATACATCCCAACGTCATGCTAAATATACCTAGACGCAGCAACGATCACCTGTCGATCCCCAACGAAGCCTGCAACCATTAAACTTCAAGAACGCATGAACATCATAATTTTCTGAAAACGTAGTTTGAGCAGTCCTACGAAAAAGATCATAACTCACTCAATTTTTATCCAAATAACTCGAATTTTATATCAAATCGAAGTTATCAAAAAGTTCTACGATTTTTGTGTGGAAAGTTTTCTCAAAATCCCGACCGAAAAATCACAGTATTTAAAAGACAACAAAATCGTGATTTGTGATCCAAAAAGCCTTTCAAACTCGATCTAAACATGATTGCTCAAACTTCTACACGTCATACATATATTTTACACAAAAATAACAACACAACGCATACTACGACAAGATTGATGCAGAAATAACAGAATATACGGCCCTTTTTGATATTAAAACTCACGATGCTGCGATACCGAAGCGGAGATGGTGCGAGAGACGATCCCGGACGACTTGGCTTGATTTTCTTTGAAGAAAACCAACGAAATTCTTGCTGGAAAAATATAGGGGAGAGGGCGGCTGCACTTGGTGCTTAGAACCCTAAATTTTCTTCTAAAAAAGATATGAGATGAGATGTGTATGTGTGTGTTGTGTGAAACGTATATACGTGTGTGTAAAACATGTAGTGTGTGTGTGTGGCGTGAGTTGGGTAGTGGGGAGGGGATTAGGGATGTTAATTAGGAAAATAAATTGCTTAATTAGTAATTAACAACTAATTAAAAGACTAATCCACATCTATCTTTAACAAAACATTTAATTAAAAATATAGTTCACATGAAATAAATCTTTAAAAGTTTTAAACTCTAAAATCACTAAATAATTAATCAAGCTTTTAAAATGCTAAAACTAAATAAATTATTTAAAATGTTCCATCCTTAACCTTAAAATAAAATATCATGCTTAAAATTGCCAAAAATCGTCGCCGGTCTCTTCCTCGATCCCTCCTCGAATAATCGCCTGTAACATGAAACTCGAGAAAATATTTTAGCATGCATCACATAAACATAAATAATTTAAAATAATACTTTTAAACAAGNAGTTACTGTCACCTCATCGGTGCTCACATAAGTGTGCACGGTAGGTGTGCAGCATATCAAAACTCTATATATATATTTACACACTGGAACATTTTAGGTTTGCAATCTTTACTTGATTTTGATGTTAACAAAACTTATTTTGTATTTCTAATAATCTACATTAAGTGCGCAGAAAACTGGAACTGAAATAATAAGTTGGCAGCCCAAACTGAAGACTATCGGATACGCCAACTAAACGCACCAACTGATCTTATTAACTGAACAAAATCCAACTGATGTATCTTAAATCAGTTCAACTGAACCAGTGAAATCAGCTCATCTAACCAGTTCAGAAATTCAGTTATGAGCAATCAAGTTGCGGAACACGACAGTCAACATTATTGGAATCCAGTTGTGCGTAAAGGTACATAAGCTTTTGTTCAGTCAAAGGACAATAATGGACCGAGCAGCTAAGCTTAAAGACAAATTGTTCCAGAAGAGATGTCGGAAAAAGACTAGACACAAACTCCAAGGAACGCATTCAAGCTGCAATGGTCACATGCGCTGAGTCTTGGCATACGGTCATCTTGCTGCTATAAATACATGCCAAGATCATCAGCAAAGAAATAGAGAGTGTGGAAAAACAAGAAGGGCACGCTTAATATTCATCAGCTTTCAAGAAGCATTACGCCCAGTTGCGAGCTATTCACGATATATCAGCTTAGTACATAAGCTATTTTCCCTCAGTGTGTGAGAACACCTTTGGGTTGTTATCATTGTTCAGTTCTCACACACGCACACACCACCACCCAAATTACAGTCTTGCACAAAGACATTAAACTTGTGTATGTAGTCTTTGACACTCAGACGTTAAACAAGTGTTGGCTGAAAGGTGTTGCCTTTAGTCTAGAGTAGGAGTTCAGTTAAGCAGTAGTGTAAGTCCTAAGCTGTGTAGGGTTTATACAATCAGGTGTATAAATCTAAGTCTTCTAGTATATCCTACCCTTGAAGGTAGAAGGGGTGACGTATGAGCAGTTGAAGTCTCCGAACATCCATAAATATATCTTGTGTTATTTATCTGTTTAACTGTTTGTTTTGTTCTTAACTGATTTGATCAGTTCAGCTGATATCAATTCATCTCTATCCATAACTGAACTGATAAATGTCAGAACTGATCACATGTGATCTTCAGTTATTCAGTTGCACATGATACAAAATATATCAGTTTCCTTAACGAAAGATTATTTCGAGTGCCTTCTGCATGGTTTGTAAATCAAACTCGATCTAATTAATCAGTGTACACATTCTTAGAATACGAGCTATTGCAGTTTTGAAGAATATTGTGTTTAAAGCATCTTTGGTGCCCAGCACACGATCCAACAATATATAGATTTTTTGAGATATAATCAAAATTAAATTATAGTTTAACTAAAATCACAGAAATAATTAAACATTATTAAATAATTAATAAAATTAATAAATTTTACTTATTACAAATAATTGTTATTATTTTAAATTTATGGGATCATAAAATATTATAATTTATTTGTTATGTAGTGTAATAAATTTTGTTGGAACTTTTCAAGTTCGCAATCTTGATTTCGATGTTAAGAAAACTTGTTATCTTGTGTTATTAATAATCTACCTTAGTGTGCAGAAGCTAGGATCAGTCACGAGCCGTTTACATCGCAAACTAAAGACCTAACTGATTGCACAAACTGAATCAGTCTAACTGTTACGTCAATTGAGCAGTCCAGCTGATTGTCTAGTTGATAAGTGATTCAGCAGGAGAACCTCAGAAGCCTCGCCAGCCGAAGGAGTGTTCAAATGATGAAGAAACACAGCTGATCAGTTCAACTGAACGAGAGTAAAATCAGTTCAACTGACGAGTCAACTGATTTCACCAACTGAACTAAAGATCAGTTCTGCTGACTAGTTCGAAGCATCAGTCAGAATCTTTCAGTTGTAGATGAAGACAAACTCTTTCAGTGGATTTCAGTTATACCCAAAAGTATAAAGTATTTTTTAAGTCAAAGGACAATAATTGACGTTGCATCAAAGCATTAAAGACAAATGTTTCAGAAGGACATTCGAAAAGTCGAGACACAAAGTCCAAGAAACGAATTCAAGATGCAACAAATACAATAATTGAGTCTCACTGTACGATCAGTTTTCTCGCCTATATAAAGAGAACATCATTGAAGATCAATATACAGAGATAAGAAGCTTCAACGCAAATACGAGAGAGAAGAAAGGGCACGCACATTGCACATCAGCTTTCAGAAGCAATCAGCCCAGATGGAACTCTTAACAGTCATATCAGCTTAGTTTAGAAGATTATTTCCCTCAGTGTGTGATAGGCTCGTAATAGTTAATATTTTTAATTTCATATTTCCCATTATTCCAACTTCCGATATGTTTAATTGATACATTTTTGTGTAATTTTTAAAACGTCTGCTATTCGTTTTCTTAAAACGTGCTAGAATTTTTTTTTTAAACCTCACTTAGCATCGGCCGAACCATAAAAGTTACATAAAAATATTTTGAACATCATTTTAAAATAAAACAACCAACTATATATTTGAGAAATACAGCCCATACTATAATCTAACAAAAACCTCTCAAAACATGAATAAAAGTCGTAAAATATTCTTAACATAACTTAAAACCATAAATAATAACTAGTGCGGAAAACTAGCGTGATCCTCGGGTTATGTGCACCTTCAGTCCAGTCAGGTCAACCATCAAGACGTCCCATAACATTAATATCATAAATACCTGCATCAATCACACCTATTGAATCTAAAGACTCAACACACCATAATATTGATAACAAGTACTACATATACAGATCACATGCAACAGTGAAAAATACTTGTACTTAAAATATCGTTTTCATGAAGATGCATAAAATTTAAACATGAACATTTTCGTAAACATTTTCATGATGCATAAACTTTAAAAAGATTTTCCATAAAATTTTCATAAACATTTTCTTAAATGTATTCATGTCATCCTCAACATATTCATATTCATAGTATCATCCACATATACGTATTCCTTTTTCCTTTTCGTTGATTTCAGATCGTTAATTGTGACTTTCGTGTTCATCTACGCCTACGTCTACGTCTACTTCTACGTGTTGGGCGATGGATCCATCTACATGTAATTACAGAACTGGGCGGCGGGGACACCAACAACACTCTCACCAGTCAATTGGGCCTTGGCCTTACGTATTAACATATTATCGTATACATATACATATCCGTATCCAAGGAAACACGATCGTCGGGCTCCCACTGGGACCATAACCCTCACGACATTTCCAACATATCATCGTATTAGTCACAATTACTTCACTTCTTTCAACGTTTCATATTATCATCACTTTATAAAAATCATGCATTTAATATCGTTTTCTTTTCAAAAACAAGCATGCAACATATCTTTTAACGTTATCGTTTCCTCATAAAAATCCATAAATATTTTAAAAGAAACCTTTCAACATATAAAAATCCATAAATCTTTTTAAATGAACATTTCAACATCATAAACATTTAAAATATGCATTTAAATCTAAAACATTTAAAAAAAACATTATAACATATTAAATCATAACCTTATAAAATAACATTTTGACATAATAAATCGTAAACATTTGAAATCCATTTCATAAAAATTCATAAAAATTTGAAATAATCATATTAGCACATAAGACAGCATTCAGGGCACTGCCATGACGTTAACTAATTTTTAGGTGTAAAATGATCGTTTTACCCCCAGACGTAAAATTTCCCGTTTTTGACATTTTCTTAATTTCCTCTACTCTAACATGTCCCAAATAATTATTTAAGCTTACATGAATTTTCTCATATTTTTATTTAGCTTAAATCAAGGTCTTTTAATTTAATATTTAAATAAGACGTATTACTGCGTTTTAATTCCGAATTAAACCAAAACTTAATATAAAATTCCCCAAATTAAAAACTTAGACTTTTAATAATTATTTGAGCTTAAATATAATTTTCCATAATTTTATAAAGCTTAAAACTAGGATTTTCGTTAAATTCAACGATTTGTTTTTAAACTTAGACGTACTCCCTGGTTTTGACTCGTATGGACTCGAAACTTAACCAAACTTTCCCCAATTTGAACCAAAGCTTAATAACACCTAAATAAACTATTTTCAAGCCAATTAAAGCCTCTGGACAGCCTATGCTACGTACTGAAAATTTCTGCACAAACCCTATCCCATATTTGGTTTGTTTCTTGCCTCGCCTCCCCTCCAAACCCTTAGCCTCCTGTCCAGACCTTCACAGCCCCCTTCAAACCATCCTACAGCCCCTTTTTGTCCCCTTAACACATCCTAACAACAGCTAGTACCCTTGACCCTTAAACCATCCTACAGCCCCTTTTTGTCCCCTTAACACATCCTAACAACAGCTAGTACCCTTGACTCTATTTTCGAGCAGCCCCTTCCTACCCCATGTCCAGCCCTTGTGTCAACTTGTCTAGGACCTTAAACCCCCTCAAATTCATCCCTTCTCATAGCCCTTTGATGGCAGCCCCTTTATGCATTAATATCACAAGTTTTATAACCTAAAAACATGAGTTTTTGACATGCTATGACATAAAAACGAAAATAAGAAAAAGGCCAACATATTTATATGCAAACATAATTAAAACATGTAATCTGGTGTGATAGATGAGAAAAAGGAGATTTATGGCGTGCCTTTGCGTTTAAAACGCTCAAAATACGAATATTGTAGCGGTGAAAGTCGACGACGAACGGAGGACGATTTCTATTTTTTTCTACCATTTTTTCTTATCAAAACTCCACCAAAAACCCACCTTAGGATGCATGGGAGTTGGGTGATCGTTGATTGAAGGAAGAAAAGTGAAGAACGAAGGAGAAAAAAAATCGAAAACTCCCTTGCCCAAGACTCCTACGGCCGCTGCACTCTTTCCCTTCTTTCTACAATTTGGTTTACGTGATTGTGTGTGTTTCGTGGGGTGTGTGTAGGTGTTTAGGGGTGTGTGTGGGTTAAGGTTTAAATAAATAAATAAAAAACAAAAAGGCTTTTTTTTTAACTTTTTAATTAATGGACTTCATCAACACTTGTTTTTTAATTAATAAATTAGGTCCATTAAAATTAATAAAATCATTAGGATTAAATTAAAATATTTAAAATATATATTTCCAAAAATCCTTTTATAAAATACATAAAATTCCTTTCCCACCAATTAATTTAAACTTGTCCTTAAAAATACAATAATTTTTGAAATATTTAAAATAAATATTTTCTTAAGTAAAAATTTAGCTTTAAAAATTTTAACACCTTAGTCATCTCTGTTCCGGCAAACCACCGATATTCGTCTGAAAATTTTTAAATCATGAATCAAACAAAATTACACAATTAATCATTTAGTCACTCAAAATATATCATTCATACATCTAAAATCATTTAATTAAAATATTTTAGCAATTTAATAATTTTCATACTTACGGTCTGCGTGGACTGATTTCCGGACGTTACAATTTTATTCTAGGAAGAACTTTTACGGTCTTGGAGCAAATTTGAGTTAAAAAGGTGGTGTTTATCATATTTGAAGTTTCCAAGATAGAGTTTTGAAAGAGAATGACCAAACCAGAAGAGGTCATGGAACAAGGCGTGGCCACGCCTTGTGATTATGTTTCAGCTGCCTAAAATTGCAAGAAGTGAAAAATCTGATTTTGTGAAGATTATGCATGATTTGAAAGAATTAATTATGGTGTCTGGTTTAGTGAAAATTCTTGGAGGGAAACTCTAGATAAAATATTATCTATTATTTTATATTTTAAGATTTAGGGTTAATTAAGAAATTAATGTGCTTTTATCCTTGGCCTAACTTACCATAACGTGAAGAAGGAGGAGGCTACAGATTTTTCTCATTCAACTCACAATTTTCCACCAACATCTCACTTGAAGCGCAAGAAAAAAAGTGGCTCAAGGATTTTCTCTCCAACTTTCTCCACACTTTTAGGCTAAGTTTTATTTTTTGATTCAAGGGATATTTTTACTATTTCGATTTATCGCTGTGAGGTTTTTTGTGCTTTAATTTAATATTCATGTTTTGTTCAAGTATTTGTTGATTTATATTTAATTCTATGAAAGTTGTATCTCAGTTAATCTGACAATTTAATTCGATATATAATTTTCTACTGCTATCAATGAATTCAGTGATCCGTAATTGTCATGAACGATTGGTACATGAGTAGCGATATATTATGTGTGTTGTGCTATCATAGTATGTTTAATCTATATAAATTAACGAAACTCGATCTATCGATTGCAGCTATCTCGGTTGTTAGATTTTAGGATTAACTTTTTTCACAAATCTAAAAGCTATCTTTAATTAATATGGAACGCTATCGTGTCCAGTTGGTTATTGATAAGTTTTGATGTGATGTTGGGTTCGATCAATTAATTTAGGAAAACGCAAGGATTTTAGCGGCTATCCCTATAATTCTAAGGTTAATTACTTGTAACTGCATGAATAAATAATATGTTTTCCGATGAACTGTGACACAATTGAATAGTGAAAATCCCCTTGAATCAGAGTTTGATAATTTAATTTTCGTTTAGATTTAATTTTTATTGCTTTCTAATTTTAATTTTAATATTTTATTTTGTTTTTATCCAAAATCCCCCCGTATTTACATTTTATTCGAATGAAATCATCCACCGTTCCCTGTGGATTCGACCCTGCTCACCATCAAACTCATTTTACTTAGAGAGTAGGAATTTAAGTTTGGTGGCTCAACGACAGCACANTTCCGATGAACTGTGACACAATTGAATAGTGAAAATCCCCTTGAATCAGAGTTTGATAATTTAATTTTCGTTTAGATTTAATTTTTATTGCTTTCTAATTTTAATTTTAATATTTTATTTTGTTTTTATCCAAAATCCCCCCGTATTTACATTTTATTCGAATGAAATCATCCACCGTTCCCTGTGGATTCGACCCTGCTCACCATCAAACTCATTTTACTTAGAGAGTAGGAATTTAAGTTTGGTGGCTCAACGACAGCACACCAAATTTTGGCGTCGTTGCCGGGGAACGGTGCAAGGTTAAATTTTTTTTCGAGTGTTGTTATTATTATTATTTTTATATCTCATTCTTCTTGTATAGGTGATTCATCAAGAAAAGAAGAATTTGAGAATTTTTTGTTGTGAAATACTTCAAGATGTTTCATCGACAAGTATTCACAAGTTTTGACCAACAAACCGAAGAGCCATTCTATGCAGCATGGGAGAGATTCAATAATTTAGCAACAACATTCAAGAATCATGATTTTTCTAATTATGTTCTTCTTAGACTTTTCCTTAAAGGTTTGGATACATTTACACGAAGATGTGTATTTAATGGAGCACTGACAACTGGTAGTCCACTACATAGTCGACATGAAGACGGTGTAATATATTTGCTAAATGAAATGGTCGACTTTGGCTACCATCAGTATTGGGATCCTTCGCTGCAGAGTTGGAACTACCAATACACTCCAGAAATTAGTCAATCTGATTTTACAGACCAACCTTTCGAGCATCAAGAAGATGAGGGATATAGTCTTGAAATAATCAGAAGTCGATTGAATAATATGGTAAACAAGCGTGTGGCATTGAATGAGGAAACTGTTGAGCTTCAGTCTGAAGAAGTTTGGGAAGAAATATCAAACGAAGATGAGGCACTAATGAAGTTGAGAGATGAACAAGCTCACGAGACTATCGATTTGAGCTCGTCGATAATATTATCATACATACATCTAGGAGATCCTTGTCTTTCTCCATTGTCGATTTCAACAGATTTTGTTCTTCAAGAGCCAACGATGATACTCGCATCTCATGCCTATTATTTAAAGTCACGTTTTGTTGAGGAGACGAGCTTACATTGCATACATCAAGCCAAACTTGAGGGCACATGGAACCAAGACCCATATATGGTGTCAAATGACACGTATTTTAGGTTTCATTGAATACCACTAAACTTTTAGAGTAGATCTCTTGTGAGACGAGACAGTCTCATGAATCTTTATCTGTGAGACGGGTGAACACTACCGATATTCACAATAAAAAGTAATACTCTTAGCATAAAAAGTAATACTTTTTCATGGATGACCCAAATAAGAGATCTGTCTCACAAAATACGACCCGTGAGAACGTCTCACACAAGTTTTTGTCAAACTTTTAAACTCCACAAAAGTCATTAAAAATCTAGAACCAATACATCCTCTAAACGTTCTCTTGTAAATTTACATGCTACAAGTACAACGAGATTTGTGTAATAATTTTTACAACGCAAAAAATTAAATTAAAAAATCCAATTTATCAAAATCTCATGATAGTTTCAAAATAAAATCTTACGATATAATTGTTGTGAATGTCGATGTATTACGATATTTTTATTGTACTTTTAGTATTATTCTAAATTTATTTACTATGGTCATCAATTCTATATTGAAGAGTTAAATTAAATACATTATTTTATTGCCATAATCTTATGTAGTGTTGCCACATAAACACATCTCAATCCACATTAAAGACGAAAAAAAACCTATACGTTCTCTAATTAAAACTATTATCTAGTATTTATAAAATATATATGTAGTGTACTAATGCTTTGGTTTTTTTTTTAATATAATCAATATAAAATATGTGATGTACTAAATATTATTAAAAAAATATAGGGAAGGTGCACTCAACACTTTGATGAAATTATTATTATTTAATAAATATTACTCCAACCTGAGCATTATTCCCTAAAGAGAATAATTATATTTTTTTAATGGTATTTTCCACCTACCAAAACAAGTGGCTATTAAATTAAAGCATGTAAATTAAAGAATACGGTTTCTTTTCTGTAAGGTTGCACTCTTTATTAATTTTATTAATTGACAGAACTAATTGAACAATTAAGTTGTCAGCCTTAAAACGCATTATTTTATAGAATAAATAAATAAATAACTTATTTTTTAAAAAAATATTTATGAGAAAATATCTGCTATTTAAATATAACTTAATTTAGAAATCAAACATAAAACTCAATATATTTTTTAAATTTTGAATCAATTCTATTCCTAATCAACAAATATACGGTCAACTTTTGATATTTCATTCCACTTTTAAAAAGTCAATAAAATTGAGTACTTTCCAAGAAAATGACAACTTGTTAATAAATCCTATCTCTCTTCTCAACTTTTTTTTTACTCTTCATCCTTTCAAATCTTTGTTTTAACTCCTTCATTTTCTAAATGTTCCAAGAATATCCTTACTCCTCCAAATAAAGTACGTGACATTGTTTTACCTATCGAACATGTTCTTAAAGACGTATAGCATCAAAACATACAGACTGCTTCTCACAGTCTAACCACACAGTCGCAATATATGGTTTCTGACGCAGATTCCTTCAACAACACCAAGCACAACCTTATTTCGTTTCTTACCTCAGGATGTATAGTAAAGTAGTTCAATTTGAAACTAATACATGAGAGGGCAAAAGCCTTGGTTCTTTTATTCAAACACACAAACTATTATTACATAGTAATCTCCTGTAAAGGAGGAGAAACTTGTTCTGCTACTAATAGTAGCCGAACTAGAAACACACATAAATTTGAAAGAAAATATTACAACTTATTTTAAAAGAAAATGAAGAGGTTGATGGATGTCTTCACCTTCTTTCTGAATTCTTATTTATAGAAGCCCTTGCGGATTTGTTTTATGAACTTCAAACTCTTGCCATAATTTTTCTTTAATGTCTTTCAGCTGTGGTTGACACTATCTTTTGAGTGGGTCAAGTGATGTGTAAGGTCTAGGAAATTCGAACTACGTAACATGACTGCATGCAATCTAGGGTTTTATTTAAAATATGCGTTTAATGATTTTTATGCATTTCATGCATGATTATTGCATGGTTAGGGTTTATTTCATGATTATTGTTAAGTTTCATGCATTAGGGTGTTTAGATGCGTTTCGCGCTAGAACGAGTAATGGAGATCGAGGGATAATCAGGAAAATATTTTTTTCTTGAATAATTATTTTTAATAAATTACTATGGGGTGTTTTTAATTATGATTTTTGAGAATGTGCCTTGGTTGGGTATTTTTACTCGTCGGATCATATTTTTAACTGGTACGCAATTTTTAACGATTCAGATGATTTTTGAAGGTTCGGGCAATATTTTCAAAAACGTACTAAAACGAAATATTTTACGAGAGCGTTATTTGGCTTGATAGGTTTGTTTTAATGCTTAATAGGCTCAAAACCCTTTTAAATTTTAATTATGACCCATTAGTACATGTTTTATTAACTTAAATCTAACCTAATCAAACCCTAAACCTAATACACCCCTTGGCCGCCCCCTCCCCTCATTCAGCAGCCTCATCCCACGTTTTACAGCAGAAAACCAGCAGCAAGCTTCGGCCCCCATATTTCTTTCAAGCAAGCTTCTTCCCCGCCTCTTCGTTTCACGTCCCACGTGCGTATCTTCGAGTATTTGAACTCTTAAACGTTAAGGCACGCCATGTATTGATAGGAACGGTTAAAGGATGAAAGAGTATTTAGAAGGGAGGGCTGAATAAACACTCACAATTTTCACAATCTTTTCGAATATTAAGTCAGTTTAGTGATAAACTGAAACTCGAGAATCTCGTCAGTCGATATCAATCAGTTAACAATAATAGTACGGAAATAAACTGACTGATAGATAGAATAAAAACTGAAATAAGAACACACAAGATTTTATGGATGTTCGGAGATTTCAAACACTCCTACGTCACCCCTTCTATCACGAAGATATGATTTTTATTAAAAGACTTTGATCGATACAAAGAGTTGTACAAACCACTTTAGTCTTGAACTTAACAATGCCAAACTGAAACTCTTAGTTACAAAATAATTTACAGTACTCAACTAGATTGAAGTGATTTAGCACGATTGATTACAATTATACCAGTTTGTGCTTACAAGCTCGAAGTATAGCCTTAGATACTATGAATGAATACAATAAGCGTGAGCTTTTAAATATTTCAGCAGAGTAAAAGCTCGGTTAAGAGTTTTTCAAGAGTCGAGTTGAGAGTAGTTAAGTTCGAAGTTGTTGGAGAGATCTCTTAGCTACTCTTCCTCTGCTATTTATAGGCTTTGCCTCCAACGGTTATATTGAATTTGATTTGATCTTTTCTATCCGTTGTTTGTCACATCAACATTCTTCTGACAGTCGTACACTGCAGCTTTTCTGAAATGCGACGATCCCACTACTAGTTGCAGTCTTGCTTTTGTACTATCTGTCGGTTGAATGTCCTTTTTCCTTAACTGATGATGTGTATAGCTGAAAGATTAGCTGATAGGATATAACTGATAAGTTCACAACTGTTTGTAGCATCTGATCAGTCTCCAACTGATCAGTCAGTTGTCTGTGTAGTTTAGTCAGCTGATTCAGTTGCCTTCAATTATCTTCTCTTTAATCTTCAGTTAAGGGCAACCGATAGTTTGCATATTTTAGATCAGTTATTATCAGTCTTCTTGATCAGTTAAGTTCAATCTATTAAATTCCCAGTTTGTCAAACTTCCGAAATTTAGTTTACAATAATTTCTCCCTTTTTGGTGTTTGACAAAACTTAGAAAATATGAACTGATCAACTGAACTCATTGTAGATAAAATAATCTTTTAATGACAACTCTTATAATGTACAGATTCGTAAAAAGAATGAAAGAATAAAAGAATCTTCTAACTGACTAAAATAATATTTAGAAACTGTGACAATCTTCGACTGAGTAGAGACTGTCTTCTAACTGATCTTCTATTTCTTAGCTTTTTTTTATCAGCTGGACCTTGATCAATTGGTTGACTGGGTCTCTTTTTAGATTCCGTCAGCTGATCTTGTTCTTCTTCTTCCCCCTTTTTGTCAAACGCCTCAACTTTTCTGGATAAAATGTGAACTTCTGAGTTGACATTTGAGACAACATTCATCAAAATTTCTTGCATCAAATCCATTCTCTTCGTAACAACATTTTCCAGATAATCAAAGTGTTTGCTGAACATTGCTTGAGTATTGAAATGTGCTTCAGTCGACGCTCTGTCTTTTCGTATTTGATCCATCGGGAAGAACATGTTCGTAATATCCTTTACGACTTGTTGAAGGCTTTTGAACGTGTTCTCCTTTATGGAATCAATTTTCATGGTTTGCCCCAGTTGAGTTGTTTTGATGTCAGAAATGGAAGTCATCATAGTGGCAAGGTTGGTCTGAATGGCTTGAATTTCATCGAAAATAGATTCAGTCACCATTGTTATATCAAGGGACTTGACTCCATAAGTTTCTGGTTCTTGCTCCTTGTTATTTTGATTAAATATCACCAATGCCCTGTCAGTTTCAATACTAACCATTTCTGGAACATCTTCAGCTATAACTTCCTGCTGAAGCTGTGGAGGAGAAGAGAGATTTGGATCATCAGTGATTCTTGAAGGTTCTTCAGTCTGTTGATAAGCTGAGATAGAAGATAGTTCTTCAGATAATTGCTCAGCTAATACGAAGATTGGTTCTTCAGTTGTCTGATCAACTGAAACTGTAACTGGCTCTTTAGCTGTTACCTCTTCAGTCATTAGCTGGTGCAGCCGAGCCTCTTCAGTTTGCTCTAGAACTACTTGTTCAGTCATTGTAGATGACTGAACTGGCTCTTCAGTTTGAATTAAAGTAGTCTCTGCGGTTGGTTGTTCAGTTGCACTGGGTTCTTCAACTGGTTCTGTAGATAAGACAGTTTGCTGAATATCAGTGGCAACTGATTTAATAACTTCGTCGATATTGGCCAATGATAACTCAACATCAGTGTAAGTTTCAATATCCTCAGTAGAAGTTGGAGGAGCTACAGAAGATGATTCAGCTTCTTTGGAAGAAGGAGCAGCTGCTGGTTCAGTTGGTGCAGCAACTGGTTCCTTTGATTGCTCTTGCGGTTGACCTGATGGTTCAGCTTCCTCTTCTGATGAACGATTGTGAGAACATGCTGAAATAGTCAGTTCTTGATCCAGTTCCCACTGTTTAATCGCCATCTGTAGTGTGATAAGATCCGAGTCCAATTGATCATGAACTTCTTTGTCATTAAAGGCAGTAGGACTGGTGGGATTATAGTTTTGACTTAGCTGAACAATCATTTGTTGTAATTTCTTTGCACATTTTTTATCAAAGAAATACTTCTTCCTTTGCAAGCCTGAACAACTGTAGCCGCTTTAACCATTTTAAGAACTAAAGTTTCCAGGGCAATAAACTTCTTCGAAACTGATTTTTTCTCAAGTTGCCTGGAAAATACTTCAGTTCTGAACCTTACCCATTCATCATAAGCCTTAAGCTTATTCTCAGAAAACTCATTGATCTCGGTCCAGATCAGATCAATATGAGTTTGAATCACATTTGTGGGTCTGGGCTCTTCTGCCATTTTGCCCTTTCCCTTTGAGTCAGTCAGAGCATGAGGAATATTCAGCCCTGATGAAGTTGCATCGATCATTTCCCTAATCACTATCCCCTTAGTTCTGGCAAAAGGTAGAGAAGATCGGCCATATATAGTGATCAGTGGAGCTTGAACTTTAGCAAGTTTTTTTTTATCACCAAATTCGGTGATAGTCTTCTTTTGTGGAGCAGCTGGAGGAGGTAACTGATCCTCAGTTGAAGTTTTGATTGCAACCGCCCTCAACGGTGTAGCCTTGATTGGCTGTTCAGCTTCAGATTGCAGCAGCCTTTCAGTTGAGATTGTGACCAGTGCAGTTACTAGTTTGGTCTTTAACGTCCTTGGCTTTTTGGAGATTTTGGGAGAAGGATTCTTCTCAGAGCCAGTCTCATTGACAATCAGTTTGCGCTTGATTGTCTTCTTGGCTTTCCTGACTGATTTGGGAGCCTCCTGCGTCCCAATCTCCTTTTTCACTTGAATAAATTTTTTAGGAGAGATGTCCAGCTTCAGTTTTGGCAACTGAACACTTTTGGCGTTGAAAATCTTAAATTTGGATAACCTCACAGAAGAGTCATCCACCAAGCCTTTGCTTTTTATCAAGTAGCTAAGCTACACTGCAAATCCCTTAGATTGTTTTGAAGACTGAAACATATTCTTCAGAAGATTGAATATGATCCCTTTCCACTGCAATATTTTTCCAGTCATGATAGCAGTCATGACCTGAAATTTTTCCAGAGTAAGAGCCACAAAGGATCCTGCCTTGGCTAGTAGTCCTTTGGCCACAATGTCAGCCAATAATTGAATTTCAGGCTTCAACTCTTTCTTAGGATCGGAAACATTGATCTTCCGTCCATCGGCAGAAAGTTGAGTCTGCATCTCCTCAACATCAGATGATTTCACGTCGGAGATATTTGCTAGCCCATCAGTAGGCAGCTGAAATAGGTTGCTGAATGAGTCTTCATCGATTATCAGCATTTGGTTGTTGATAGTGGTAGTGATATTCCTATCAGCAGATATGAATACATTAGCATAGAGATCCTGGATCTCATATGGATAGATGTCTTGAGAAGACATTCCCAGAAAGGTCTTTAGACCGACAGCTTCCAGTTTAACAAATACATTCTTGATCTCCTCAATCAGAACAGACAGGATTGAGTCAAAATCAATCTCCATAGCGTTGAGAATGAAAGCTGGTACTTGGCTTGACATTTGCTGAATATTTGATTATCTGCGAGAAAGAAATAGCTTTGTGTATTGGTTTGCTCTGAAATGCTCGTAAAGGAAAACTGAAATGGAGCAGGGACAAGTACATACGTATGTGACTGTTCAAATTTTGGACACGTGTAAGTCCAAGGAAATTTGAATAAAAGCGTGTATACGTGTGATGAAATTGTGTGTAGAATATGAAAGGACTACGTGGGTCCACATTTCAAAACACTATTCATTGAAATATATGAATTAAATGCGTACTTGTCAGTCACATCACTTATTATAGAATATTTAACGATTAATCAGTTAACTTACTGGAGAAGATCAGTTAGGTCAGCAACTGAGTGAGCAGTTGAAGGCTGATTCAGTTCAATTGAAGACCAACTTACTATTGTCATCTCAGTTAACCATTTATATCTGATATTCTCTCTCAATAAATGCATATAAATAAAAGAAAGGGTAAGAAAAGCTTAGTCTGATAAGTCAAAAGCTTTCAGTTGACTAGTGTATCTTCGTCTTCTTCTATTATTTTAATAACAGCCTGTCTATAAATAAGTGAAAATTCATTAGATAATAACAGTTAAACATCGATGGATAGTTCAAGCAGTTCCATCGTCTCTGTTTCTGCATCAACACTTCGTCGTTTGGAGAGTTTGAAGAACATGATTGAAGAACTCGTCTGGTTAAAAGTGATGTCCACTTGGACCAAAGCACTTGAACTCCAGACCATTCAACGTGATGGATTAGTTGCTACTGACAAGCAGAGAGCAACTGCAAGAAAGTATAAGAGACATCTTGAAGTTGTCCATACTTCTGATCTTGTAACAGATGAATGTCTTCTCCATCTGATGCTTTTGAAAGAATGGAATGTGCTGGAAAAGATTTTTTCTTCAGAAAGCTTCAGAAGAATTAACTATCATGAATTGTATAACTGGTTTTCTCTTTGGCAAGATGCCACTGAAAGAGAACTGAATCGTGTAACTTGGATGAGATTTTATCAATAAAGTATTTGTTTCGATTCATTGCTCTTTTCTTTTCTACATTATGAACTGATATCAATTGACAAACAGTTAACTAACTGATAATGAATAACTGAATAGTTATTAACTGATATAAGACTAACTGAACAAATATTAATAACAAATGATATAACAATATTATCATTGATATAATTAAGAAAAATAAATTAAACCAAGAGTATTTTGAAAATGAGAAAACTTAGTCGCTGGTAAAGGTTTGGTGAAGATATCAGGTGCTTGTTGTTCTGTTGGTATGTATTCCAACCTTATTGCTTTCTTCATAGCATGATCTCTGATGAAATGATGCCCAACATAGATATATTTGGTCATCGAGTGAAGAACTGGATTGTAAGTTATTGCAATCGTGCTTGTATTATCACAAAAGATTGGTGATTCTTTTGCAATAACCCCATAGTCTTTCTGTAACGCCCCGAAAATTTGAATGTCCACGTAAACCACATGCATGAAATTATTAAATTACTTGTGTATTTCAATTAACTGTTTTAATTGCATAAATTAATTATGTTGTGCATGTTGACATGTTTAAAATATACTTTTCTGCATGGTTGCATTAAAATGTATTTTAAAGGATATTCGAGTTGCGATCGAAGAACGGAGACCGATGGCTGAAAAATAGAAAATGTTTTTATTAAATAATTATTTATTATTATTTAAATTAAGGGTGATGATTTTGCTTATTTTTGAAAATAAGGGGTTTTTGAGGTGATCCGGGACGTAAATTTTATCGACGTTGGATTTTCAATAAAAATATGAACGTATTGGCAACCCGACTAATAAATTCACAAACTTTATTAAACAAAATATTTTAATTAAACACTAATGGGCTAATTGGGTCTAATTAAACATTGTTAATGGGCCTAAGCTAGCAATTAGAGTTTGATTAGGATTTTAGCAATATTTAAAGTGCTAATCACCCCATTAAATCACATGGCACACACATATGTTCTCAAGGGAAAGTTTCAAATTATCAAAGGAAAATCATCAAGGTTCTTCAAGGAAATTCAAGCAATCGTCTTCGTGCCATCGTTCTTCGATTCGTCAACGAATAATCGTGCATTAAATACACAAAGGCACGCCATATTCATCCTTCAAACATCTATCACACCATAGTATTTGTATGATCATGAATTGCATGGAAAAACAAGACACACAACTCACAATTTTCGTAACTATATGCATACATGTTTTAAACTTATGTTTTTTGATTCCAAATTCATGTTATTATGTGGTTAATAGGGCTGCCATGTTAGGAGTATAATCTAGGGTGTTTATACGAAGCTTCAGGTTCATAAAACTCAACCAAAACACTTCATACGATCATGAATACAAAGCTGGAACCGAACATGTGCTTGTGTACCTTATGGGCTCGGTTTTTGGGCTTGGTGGCTAGGCTTGGGTTTGGTTGGGACCAGGGCTTGGCTAGGGTCCATTAGGGGTCAAGGGAAGAGTCCTAGCCACGCTAGGACTCGAGTCAAGAGGGCTGGGGAGGAGTCCTAGCGAGCATGAAGGGGACGCGCAGGGTGTTTGGCTTGCGCAGGATGTAGGGGCTCGGCCATGGGGCTTTGGGCTGGGCTAGGCTAGGTCCTTAAGGTCCTAAGAGTCTGCGCAGGGGCTGGTGCGGCTTGGGTGGCTGCTGGCTCGAGAGGAAATGAGAGAACCGTCAGAAGCAATGGTTATGTGTGAGTTTGCTGTCAAGGTTCAGTGGATCACTGCTTGGGTCCAGGGCTTGGGCTGGTCTGGACGTGGTCCAGGGTTGGTTAGGGTCAGGTTGGGTCGATGGTTAACCAGCTGGAAGGGTCCTAGTTGGGTTAGGAGTCCTAGAAGGGCATGTTGACACACACACATGCAGAAACGTGGGTCACGTTTCAGCAGTTTGAGCGAGTTAGGGTCATGTTCTATGGGCCAGGGTTGGTCAAGATGGTTCCTAGATGAGTTGGCTCGTGTCAAAAACAAAAATTAAATAACAATAATTGAAATCATGGGTCCACGGGTGCGGTTCATGGCTCACAAGGGTAGAATAAATAATAAAAATGTTATTTTTAAAATTTGGGAAGGAAATAATGAGTTCGGATTTATCCGGGATTTAATCGTATCACGAAACGTTAATTAAAGAATTAATTGAAACACCTAGATTTAAGCGGAATAAAATTATGAAAAATTATATTTAAGCTCAAATAATTATTAAAAGTCTAAGTTTTTAATTTGAAAATTTTATATTAAGGTTTGAAATTATTCAAGATTAAAACACATTAATATGTTATATTTAAAGAATAAATTAAAAGTCATCGATTTATGCCAAATAAAAATACAAAAAAATCATGTAAGCTTAAATAATTATTTGGGACAGGTTAGAGTCAATGAAATTAAGAAAAAGTCAAAAACGTAAAATTTTACGTCTAGGGATAAAACGATAATTTTACACCCCGAAAATTAGTAAATGTCATGGCATTGCCCTGAATGATGTTTTATGTGCTAATATGATTATTTTTAATGGTTATGGATGTTTATGGAATTTTATATGTTAAAATGATTATTTTAAATGTTTATGAAATTTTATATGTTTAGGGATTTTTATGTCAAAATGTTTATTTTTAATGTTTATGATTATATATGTCAAAATGTTATTTTAAATGTTTTGATATTAAAATGTTATAGATTTTTAATATGTTAAAATGTTATTTTAAAAGATTATGGATTTTTATGATAAAACGATAACGTTAAAAGATATGTTGCATGCTTGTTTTTAAAATGAAAATGATATTAAAATGTATGATTTTATAAAGTGATGAAAATATGAAACATTGGAGGAGGTGAAGTAATTGTAACTATTGAAGATATGAGGATATGAGGATGTCGTGAGAAAAAAGGCCCCAGAGAGAGCCCATTTATGGGAGAAGGCCCCAGAGGGAGCCCTGACGATCGTATTTCCATTCGATGAGGATAGGCCAATGATCAGTTGACGGGTGAGAGTGTCGCTGATGTCCCCGCCGTCCAGTACTGTGGTTTCATGTAGATGGATCCATCGACTTTATGAGGATGAGGAAAGTCATAATTAAATATATGAACTCAATAAAAAGGAAAAAATGTATATGCTCATGATGAAAGGTTATATGATAAAAGGAAAAGGTTAAGGTTTAAGTTATGCATGTTCATATGAATATGTTGAGGACGTTAGGAAAAAGTTTATGAAAATGTTTATGTTTAAAGTTGATGCATCATTATGAAAATATTTTAATTTAAAGTTTATGCATTATAAAATGTTTACGAAAAAGTTTATGTTTTAAGTTTATGCATCTTCATGAAAACGATATTTTAAGTACAAGTATTTTTCACTGTTGCATGAGATCCGTATACGTATTATTTGTTATCAAGAATATGATGTGTTGAGTCTTTAACTCACTAGGTGTGATTGATGCAGGTGATTATGATAATAATGATAATGGAGGTCTTGATGGTTGACTTTGCTGGATTGAAGGTGCACATAACCCGAAGACTGACGCTAGTTTCAGCACTAGTTTATGATTTTAAGTTATGTTAAAGATATTTTATGATTTTTATCATGATTATGAGTGGTTTTTGAGAGGTTATAGTATGTGCTATACTTTCCAAATAATGTTTTGAGGTTGGTAAAACGTTTGACGATTTTATGCTTTAAACTATTGTCCATCGGATTTTTAAAGGTTAGTTGGTTGTTTTATTTTTAAAATGGCACAAGGTATTTTTAAAAGTATATATATGTATATTTCGAATAGTGGAGATTAAGGAGAAAAAAACAATTTCTAGCACGTTTTAATAAAACGAGTAGCAGACGTTTCACTTTCAGTTGTTGCTGAATCTAGAGCAGTTGGGCACAGCAGCTTCCAGCAGCAAGATATTCTGCTTCAGTTGTGGAAGTTGCTATGGATGTTTGTTTCTTGCTGAACCATGAAATCAGTATGTATCCTTGAAACTGACATGATCTATTGGTGTTTTTACGATCTAGCTTATATCCTGCATAATTTTCATCTGAATATCCAAATAAATTGAAAGAAGAGTCCTTAGCATACCATAAGTCCACATTTTGTGTGCCTTTAGGATATTTTAAAATACGTTTGGCAGCTATAAAATGCGATTGCTTAGGATCTGCTTGAAATCTAGCACACATACAAACAACAAATACTATATCAGGACGACTAGCAGTTAGGTACAATAATGAACCTATTAAACCTCTGTAAAGTGTCGTCTCAACTGTATTCTCCCTTGATCATTGTCTATCTTGATTGATGAGTTCATGGGAGTACTTGCAGCTGAACATGTTTCCATGCCAAATTTCTTAAGCAATTCCTTCGTATATTTGGTCTGACTGATAAAAGTACCAGTTTCCAGTTGCTTTACTTGCAGACCAAGAAAAAATGTCAACTCACCCATCATACTCATCTCAAATTTTTCCTGCATTAACTTAACAAATTTCTCACATAATTTGGGGTCAGTTGACCAAAAAATAATATCATCAACATATATTTGTACAAGTAAAATGTGATCATTCTTTGAAAATTTGAACAGAGTCTTATCAACTGATCCAACAGTAAAATCATGATCAATTAGGAATTCTGAAAGAGTTTCATACCAAGCTCTTGGAGCTTGTTTAAGACCATATAAGGTTTTGTTCAAATGATAAACATGATCAGGGAGAAATTGATTGATAAAACCTTGTGGTTGTTCAAAATATATATTTTTTTTGCAACTAACCATTTAAAAATGCACTCTTCACGTCCATCTGGTAGACTTTAAAGTTTTTGAAAGATGCATATGCAAGGAACATTCTGATTGCTTCCAGTCTTGCAACTGGTGCATAAGTTTCATCGTATTCTATTCCTTCTTCTTGCCTATATCTTTGTGCTACAAGCCTCGCTTTGTTGCGCACAACTGAATCATCTTCGTTCAGTTTGTTTCTGTATACTCATTTTGTACCTCTAATATTTTTAGAAACTTGACTTGGAACTAAGTTCCAGACATTGTTATGGGTAAACTGATTTAGCTCTTCTTGCATGGCATTTATCCAGCTAGGGTGAGCAAGAGCTTCATCAGTTTTCTTAGGTTCCAGTTGGGAAACGAAAGATGAATGAATAAATAAATTAAACATTTGATTCCGAGTTCTTACCGGATCAGATGGATTATCTATCACCAGTTCTGGAGGATGTGATTTCTTCCATCTGTACTCAGCATTTGTTGCGTCCAATTCATCAACTGCTTCAGTTGGAAACTGAATATTTTCTTCAATTTCAGTTGGTGCTGTATCAGTTGGTAACTGAGTATTTTCATTTTTCTTTACCAACTGATTATCAGTGATAATTTCCTGTTCAACTGATCGATCCAGGACTTCTTGTTCTGGTGTTTGAAGGATATTTCGATTAATGTGATTCTCTTCTTCATTATCATCCTCCAAACTAATATCTGTAAAGCGATCAACTAGCTCAACTGTATCAGTTGGCTTATCAGTTAGTATTGATTCATCAAATACAACATGAATAGATTTTTCTACATTCAAAGTGCATTTGTTAAAAACTCTGTAAGCTTTACTAACAGAAGAATAACCAAGAAATATTCCCTCTGCAAATTTAGCATCAAAAGCTTTTAAACGATTTTTGTCATTATCAAGAAAAAAATATATGCAGCCGAATATCTTGAAATATGAAACCACACTTTTGCGTCCATGCCAGATCTCATACGGTGTTTTCAAATGATTCTTATTAATCATTGATCTGTTCTGAGTGTAACATGCAGTGTTTACTGCTTCTACCCAAAACCTCTGAGAAATACCTGAATCAGCAAGCATTGTTTTAGCAGCTTCGTTAAGGGTCCGATTTCTTCTCTCAGCTACACCATTTTGTTGAGGAGTTCTTGTTGCTGAGATCTCATACTTGATTACAATATTTTCTAAAAATAGTGAAAGATTTTGATTGATGAATTCAGTCCCTCGATCAGAACTTTTTCGATCAATCATAACTGATTTTTCATTTAAAAGTCTTTTGAAAAGCTTAATCAGTTGTGCAGCAATTTGGTCTTTCGATTTGAGAAAAATAACCCAAGTAAATCTTGAATAGTCATCCACGACTAATAAAGTGTATTTCATTCTCCCTAAGCTCATGACTGGTGTAGGACCAAAAAGATCTATATGTAGCAGTTCTAAGAATCTGGAAGATGATTTACAACCTTTGTTTTTAAAATAAGAACTTACTTGTTTACCAAACTGACGTGCTGAACAAATTTAATCTTTTGAAAAATCTATTTTGGGCAAACCAGTTACAAGATATGGTTATTCAGATAAGCAATAGATTTGAAGTTTAGGTGGTTCAACCTCTTATGCCACAACAGTTTTTAGAAGATTTGGAAGCTTTAAGACAAACTGGTGCATAAGGTTGCTCAGTCCAACTGACTTTGTATGTGTTCCCACAACATTGTCGGTTAGGATGATCTCATCAGTTGAGTCTCTAACTGAACAAGTATGTCTGTCGAACTGAACTGAGAATTTATTGCCGCATAACTGACTGATGCTAATCAAGTTATACTTCAAGTTCTCAACTAGTAAAACATCTTGGATAGTAAAATTACCATGTATAAGCTTACACTTACCTACAGTTTTACCTTTGGAGTTGTCTCCAAAACTGATGCTTGGACCAGTGTATTCGATCAGTTGGGATAGCAAATTTGTATCCCCTGTCATATGACGCGTGCAACCACTGTCCAAATACTAGATTGATTCTTTGTTTCTACTTGTCACCTGCAAATTACATACAATATATAACTCTGGTACCCAAATCTATTTGGGTCCTAAACTGATTAGTCCTTTAGGAACCCAGACTTGTGTTCCATATGGTGTTTCTCGGCTTGTGTGTGCTTGGTGTATAGTGTGCAGATGAGACAATATGTGCTTTAGCTTTGTTCAACTGGTTGTTCAGCCGATATCTTTTCTGAACTGACTTATTGTTATAACAATTAGTGTCACGCCCCGTGTCCGAAGCGATGGTGACATCCGGCATTGTTTAACAATTATATTGAAAATAATAAAGCCTCGTATCAAATCAAACCAGTCTTTTTCATAAATAAAGTATTGTCTTACAATGACAATGAAATAAATACATCAGAGTTGCGAAATGCGGAAAACTAAACAAAAGGGATAAATTGGTTCTTGATCTTGATCATCGTTCACCAACCCCATAAAACTTCCTGCTCCTCCTCATTTATTTGTTCTTCATTTTTATCTGAAATTTGTAAGGGGTGAGTGTTTTGGAAAACACTCAGCAAGTGGGGGTCAATCGATTCAAAGATACATATAGAACTTAATCTTTAAAAATTTCCTTTAACATGCTTTCAAAATTTATATTCTTATCTTAACCAAACGGAAACGAACCGAATAAAAGACGGAACTTATCAAATGATTCAGAACAGAACAGAAACAATTCAGATCATTTCAGAACAGACAAAACACAACACTGTTACTCATCTCATATTCATGGTCAAATCGTCCCCAATATGTTAGTCCTCTAAAGAGTGAGGCCAGAGCATGGTTTTATACCCACCAATGGGGGCCAGAACAGAACTACAATTCTCGTCCCATTTCAATTTCGAATCGTAACAGTGCAAACCGAATTCGGAAGTCACAGACAGAACTTTTCAGATATTCAGATTTCATAGTTTTCATACTGACACAGCAGAATCAAGAAGTTCGAAGCACAGAAGAGAACACATAATCGATCGTAATTTTAAATGGAACAGACTATTATTTTCGAAAAAAAAGGGACACACCAACATGCATGTCACGTTATTTATATCAATGTTTAAAAATACAAAGAAATACATAACAAAAGCCCACTTACCGCATCTTGAAGGTAGAACCGGATTTATTTGCAAACTTTGGCACCTTGCCTCTCGAAATTTCTGCAGCACCTCGACGTATCTTTCATAAATACTATCTTTCCTCCAACAGCACCTCGGCACAGGATGGCAATTCTAGACGGCACAAAATCTTCCCTTTCTTTTCTTCCTTTACTTCGGCCGAATGGTTTAGGGAGAGGGGGAGAGAGGACCGAAATTTTAGAGGTTTGGTGAAGTGTCATCTCTCAACCAAATGAGTAGTATTTATAGGCACAAAAAAACTCTTCACCTTGCCACCCCCTTGGCCGAATTCTTGGCCATCAAGAAAAGCTTGAATGTGTTCAATTGTAGACCAAAATTCCATGTGTTCTCCAAATTCCAAGACTAGTTATAATGGTGGGTTCAAAGTTTCATGCATTCCTCAAGTTCTAGAATGATCATCCAAACTCCCATGAATATTAAGTTTGTCTTAACTCTTAGCTCCTTCATTGATTATTTCTTGCATACTTAATTTGTCCAAACCTTTAGCTCCTCCCTTAGTTCCCTTTTTGGTCTTGTTAGGACAAGTTTGGTTGAGCTTCTTTGAGCTGACAGATCGAGTCGTTGAGCTGGGGTTTTTCTTCTCCCGTGACAATACTTCGATGGATGTGGTTACTTGTAGTTTGGCTTCCTGTTGAGCTAATTCCCGAGCTTTGAATATGCTTCCTCGAGTTAAGTTAGCTGAAATCTTAAGTTAATATTCCAGTTATTTTGTTGGAATGAAAATTTTCGAGCTTAGTTTGAGTTAAATTTCAAGTTCGTATTACTTACTTGATTTGCTTTGGATCGTAAAATCCCGGGTTCTCACAATTAGAGTAGCCACTAGAATAGTTCAGGTATTTATTGCTGAACCTTTTTGGTGACTAACTTTGTGGGTCAGTTGAAATTTTTGGGCTATAACCAATACCATACCTTCTAGCCTTGTTCTGATTTTCAAAAGGCTTTACAACTGGTTTACTTGGCTCATGTTGTTCTTATATCACAACTGATTTTACAAAGTGAATATATTTCCATTTGCTCATGTTCAGTTTTGGCTAAGTATCACTGGTGGAATTTTCATCTTGGTTGTTGAACCCTAAACCAGTCTTATCAGTAACTGTTTTTTGCTTATCTTGTATTTCAACTAGTGCAACAGATGATTTATTCCTTGCTTTAATAAGCTCAGTTTGCATCAACTGCTGAATCATTGATTGATTCTTGCTTCTTTCAGCATGGAGCTCATAAATCTCCCGTTTAAGACTCAACAAATCAACTGATTCATCAGTTTTAGTGTTATCGTCTTTGGGATCAGTTGGCTTTGCTCTGGCCTTCTCAAAAGATAAGGCAAGCTTGTGATACTCATTTACCATGTCATGAAGTGTAGAAATGAGTTCATCTCGTGTGAAATCAGTGTAACTAAAGTCGAATACCTGTTGACTGGTTGACTCAAGTTCTGTGTCATCAGCCATTAGACACTTGAACTCTTCATCATCAACACTGAAACATCTCAATCTTTCAGTTTCTTAATCATCCCTGTCAGAATCTGCCCATTTGGACTTGCTTTCCTCAGCTAGAAGCACCTCATGCTTCTTTTTGTAAGATTTCTTGTCATCCTTGGATATTCTCTTGTGCTCATAATGTTTCTTTCCCTTTTCAGTTGAGCATCGACTGTCCTTCTTTGGCTTGTGACAGTCAACAATAAAATGACCAGTTTTGCCATAATTGTAGCAAGCATTTGGTTATTCTTTAGAGTGATTTTTCTGATATTGTCTTTGGAAGTTTCCTTGACTTCTTCTCATAAATCTTCCAAATTTTTTGACAAACAATGACATAGCATCATTGCTTAACAGATCAACAGATTTGTCAACTGAACCAGTTGGTTCCAGTCTGACAACAGTTGGTGCAGTTGTAGCAGCTGGTGTAGAAGGTTCCTCTTCTCTGGTTTACAACTCAAATTCATATGCTTTTAGATCTGCAAATAAATCATGAAGTTCAATCTTGTTCAGATCATTTGATTCTCGCATTGCTATGGTCTTAAAATCCCATTCCTTGGGAAGACCTCTGACTACTTTCAGTGCTACCTCTTTATTTGAATACACATTTCCAAGTGCATTCAGTTCGTTGATTATTCCACTGATTCTTTCATCATAGTCATGCATGGATTCTCCAATCTTCATCTTGATATTGTCGAATTTTTAAACGGTAACTGATAGTTTATTCTCCTTAGTTTGCTCATTGTCTTCGCATAACTGAATTAGTTTCTCCCAAATTTCCTTAGCAGTTCTGCACATCTTTTTCTTGCTGAAAGTGACTTTATCCAGCGTTTTGTATAGAATGTATTTAGCCACGTTGTCCAAGTTGGTTTTTCTCTTGTCTTCAGCTGTCCATTCATCTCGGGGTTTTTCAATGCGATGTGGTGCCCCTTCAGTTATGACAACTACAATGTTTGTCTTCAATATTCTCATGGGTCCTTCTATAATAACATACCACATGTCATCGTCTTGTGCAACTAGATGAGCCTGCATTCTGATTTTTCAATCATCGAAATCTTCTCTGGAGAACATTGGAATTTCGTAGAATGAAGACATAGTAATCAGTTTGTGTATAGAAATATTCAAGGACAAGATTCAACGGCTCTGAAACCACTTGATAGGAACGGTTAAAGGGTGAAAGAGTGTTTAGAAGGAGGGTTGAATAAAAACTCACAATTTTCACAATATTTTCTAATATTGAGTAAGTTTAGTGATAAACTAAAACTCGAGAATCTCGTCAGTCGATATCAATCAGTTAACAATAATAGTCCGGAAATAAACTGTAATGCCCGAGATTTTATTCTGTTAATATGAGATTAATGATTATGATTTGTTGCGATTATAGACAGACCACTCCGAGACTAGGATTGACAAAGTATGAGTATGGTAGTTTCGGAATCCAGTAGGTATCGCGCACATGCGCGGCAGAGATGCACGCATATGCGCGAGAAGCAAATGCCGAGGCAGAAGACCTCGTGCATATGCGCGAAGAGAGGGTGCGCATATGCGCGAGCTGGTGGACTTGAATCATGCTGAGACAGTAGGTCTCGCTCATATGCGCTAGAAGAGGGCGCGCATATGCGCGAGCAGAAGAATTTTGTTGCGCCGAGAAAGTAGGTCTTGCGCATATGCGCCGAGGAAGGTCGCGCATATGCGCGAGACGTGCAACACAAATATGAAGCAACATGTCTTTGGGCATGCATGATATATATACTAAACTTTCATTTCTTCATCCCTCAGAAAGAAACTGAGAGCTCCATAGATTTTTTCCCTCAAAGCTTCAAGTTTGCTTAGAATTTGATTTTGCAAGATCCGTCTATCAGAATGTGAAGCCGAACACAGTTCTGAGATCCTCTCGTCAACAGCTACAAAAGGACGTAAGTTTTATTGCTTTCTGATATGATATGATTTGAAATTATGATATGGGGGGAATTGTGATTTGCTTATTATTATGTGTTCTAGAAATACTGGTACTCGTAGAATCGAAATCAGATCGAAGGACAGACAGTAAATGGAATTGTTATGAATTTTCAGATTATATGATTGAGATATTGGACTCGTATTTATTGGTTGATTATTAGATATTGAGATTGGTATATACTAATTTTGTATTGCCGGTATTTCGAGATTGCACTGTTAGGCCGTCAGAATTTGATAAGATTGAAATATCTTGTTTGAATGGAATAGTGATATTGTATATTCGATTGTCATTGCCAGATTGAGTATTGACAGCTTCGAATCCAAGACTTCGAGTTCGTCAGACTGACCGAAAGAAAGGTATAAATCAATATTGAACCAAGAGGATATAACTCGAGTTAGATCTGACTTGAATTTCCCTAAATCACATACTTTTTTTTATTGCATTGATGTTTGCAATTCATGAGATTGATATGCTTACTCTATTGAGTTATAGCAAAGCATGTATTGAGTCAGGGGCGGAGGTGCCTAGTCAATGGCGGAGGTGCCAAGTCTTTGGCGGATATGCCAAGACACTGGATGTTGGTTTATATCGATGTTGCGTAGGAGCGGATCGGCTGCTGTTGCGGAGATTCGGTATATTGTGCCAATGTCCAGGAACTGTGATCCCTAGAGTAGAGAAGAGTCGAGTCTGAGATGTTGAGTCACGAGTTTATTTACAGTTTTATATCGATTCATGTTGTCAGATTAGATACATGTTATTGACATTTGTTTCATGCTTTTATATCGGTTTATATGATTGCATGTATACATTGTTTATCCTGAGAATATTATTCTCACCGAAGTTATCCGGCCGTTGTTGTGTTTGTCTGTGTGCATAACAACAGGTGGGACAGGATCAGGGTCGAGAAGAGGATGAGAGATTACAGATTAGCGTGGAGATCTGGGCCCAGAAGTAGATTTGGTTTCGACACTTGAGACATAGTGGTTGAACCCTAGTTTGATGTAAATGTATTTAGTACAAGACTTGTACTTTTACTTTTAATGTTTATATCAGATTGATTGTGTTATGTTCCGCATTTGTATAATAAAAAATTTTAGATCCAGTTTATTTACTTGATCCACTTATTCCCAAAGATAATTAAGAAATGAATTAGCGTCCGGGTCCCCACAGCAGGTGGTATCAGAGCGGTAGGTTCCTTATCAGAGCAGTAGGTTCTAGAACTGTAGGTTCTTGAGACTGAGATAGAGGCTAGTGAGCGGGGTAGATTGAGTTTTCTTTCCTGCTTCTCCAGGCTAGATTATCTAGTTATCTGATTTTAATACATGGTTACCTGATTATCTGATTTGAAATGAATCAGAACCGATTCTTGATCAGAGGTAAGATGATCAGAAGGAGACTGAGACAGATTTGTCAGATTTGATTACCAACCCTTTTGATAATCAAATATGCCTCCTCGAAGAATCCCAGAATTGGGTAGTAACTATGCTAATCCTATGGATGTGACAACGACACTGATGGAAACACTGCTGAAGAGATTTCTGTCATTGAAACAGCCAACTCTGAAAGGAACGGAGACATCTGTTGATTGTGAAAGTTGGCTAGATGATATTGAGATGTTGTTTGATTCATTGGATTATTCAGATGAACAAAGAGTTAGACTGATCAGGCACCAGTTGCATGATGTTTCAAAGAATTGGTGGCTCACAACAAAGAAGGCATTGGAGCATCGAGGTACAGTTATTACTTGGAAAATCTTTAAGACTGAATTCTATCAAAGATTTTTCCCAGTATCGTACAGGAAAGACAAGGGAGCAGAGTTTGCGAATTTGAGACAGGGTCAACTGAACATAGAATAATATGTGGCCAAGTTCTCTACCTTGTTGCAAATTGCTCCACATGTTGCTGAGAATGACGAAGTTGTTGCTGATCAGTTCATCAATGGGCTGAATCCTGATATCTTTACATTGGTAAACACTGGGAGACCGAATAACTTTGCCGATGCTTTGAACAGAGCGAAGGGAGCTGAAGCAGGTCTGATAAGGCAGAAAAGAGCTTCGTATGTTGCACCAGCACCGAGACCACAGCAGCCATTTACTACTCAGTTTCAGCAACCCCCTCCCAGATTTGAGAGTGGCAGTAGCAGTAGTGGAAGGAGAGATCAGTTGAAAGCCAGAAGGAAACAGTTTAAGAAGTCTGGCAGCAGTTCTTCTATCTCCAGTGGTTCCAGACATAGTTATACCGGGGCTTATTGCAGGACTTGCGGAGGGAGACATCCCACAGAGCAATGCCAAGGAGTACTTGGTAGTTGCCGCATCTACAGACAGCAGGGACAGTTTGCTAGAGTATGCCCACAGAGAGGTCCCCAGGGATCCCAAGGAGCAGAATCAGCTGGATCAATGGCACAGCCTGATAGACGAGCATCTGCTGTTCACTCATTCCAGCCAGCCCCTACTCAGTCACAGCCGAGGCCAGGAGGAAGCCAGACAGTTAGCCAGCCTCCGAGACAGCAGGCCAGAGTATTTTCTTTGACAGAAAAACAGGCCCAGGAAGCACCAGATGATGTTGTTGCAGGTAACTGTTCTCTTGGTGGTTATCCTGCTTACGTATTGATTGATACGGGTGCATCCAATACATTTATTTCGGAGCGATTTGCATTGATTCATGCATTGCCTGTTGAGTCTTTATCTGCTGTAGTATCTGTCTCTTCTCCTTTGGGGACATGATTGATATCAGTGAATTCTGTTAAACATTGTATGCTATAGTATGATGTCCATGAGATTGAATTAGATTGTATTGTACTTGGATTGTCTGATTT